>NC_053023.1:470929494-471123456 GCF_003073215.2 Triticum urartu
TCGTCTGCCTCTCTTTGCCGTCCGCCCTTTTGCCTCCTTGCTGGCAGACGGCAAAGAGGTGGGCCGTTAAGTTTTTTCCAAACGGGCGGGGGGTGGGGGCCACCTCTCTCTTTGCCGTCTGCCAGTAGACGGCAAAGAACGGCAAAGAGCTCGCGGACGGCAAAGAGCTTCTTTGCCGTCTGCCATTTCTTTGCCATCTGCTTTTGGGTAGCTGATGGCAAAGAGCTTCTTTGCCGTCCGCTAGCTGACGGCAAAGAGCTGGCAGATGGCAAATGAGCTGATTCTAGTAGTGAAGCTTGGGGGAGTTGATATGTCTCCATCATATCTACTTTTCCAAACACTTTTCCCTTGTTTTGGACTCTGACTTGCATGATTTGAATGGAACTAACCCGGACTGACGCTGTTTTCAGTAGAATTGCCATGGTGTTATTTTTGTGCACAAATATAAGTTCTCTAAATGACCTAAAAATCAATGGCGAGTATTTTTGGAATATATAAAAAATACTAGCGAAATAATCAAGGCCAGGCGGCCCACACCCTGTCCATGAGGGCGGGGGGCGCGCCTACTCCCCTGGGCGCGCCCCTGCCTCGTGGGCCCCCAGGTGCTCCACCGACCTCAACTCCAACTCTATATATTCACGTTCGGGGAGAAAAAAATCAGAGAGAAGGATTCATCGCGTTTTACGATACGGACCCGCAACCAAGCCCTAATCTCTCTCGGAAGGGCTGATCTGGAGTCCGTTCGGGGCTCCGGAGAGGGGAATCCATCGCCATGGTCATCATCAACCTTCCTCCATCACAAATTTCATGATGTTCACTGTCGTGCGTGAGTAATTCCATCGTAGGCTTGCTGGACGGTGATGGGTTGGATGAGATTTATCAGGTAATTGAGTTAGTTTTGTTAGGGTTTGATCCCTACTATCCATTTTGTTCTGAGATTGATGTTGCTATGACTTTGCTATGCTTAATGCTTGTCACTAGGGCCCGAGTGCCATGATTTCAGATCTGAACCTACTATGTTTTCATGAATATATGTGAGTTCTTGATCCTATCTTGCAAGTCTATAGTCACCTATTATGTGTTATGATTCGTTAACCCCGAAGTGACAATAACCGGGGTACTTACCGGTGATGACCGTAGTTTGAGGAGTTCATGTATTCACTAAGGGTTAATGCTTTGGTCTGGTACTCTATTTAAAGGAGGCCTTAATATCCCTTAGTTTCCAATAGGACCCCGCTACCACAGGAGGGTAGGACAAAAGATGTCATGCAAGCGGTTTTTTCTGTAAGCACGTATGACTATATTCACATTACATTGATGAACTGGAGCTAGTTCTGTGTCACCCTATGTTATAACTGTTGCATGAGGAATCACATCTGACATAATTATCCATCACTGATCCATTGCCTACAAGCATTTCACACATTGTTCTTTTCTTAGTTACTTTTCCGTTGCCACTGTTACAATCACTACAAAACTGCTACTATTACTTTTGCTACCGTTACCGCTACTATCATATTACTTTGCCACTAAATACTTTGCTGCAGATATTAAGTCTTTCAGGTGTGGTTGAATTGACAACTCAACTGTTAATACTTGAGAATATTCTTTGGCTCCCCTTGTGTCGAATCAATAAATTTGGGTTGAATACTCTACCCTTGAAAACAGTTGCGATCCCCTATACTTGTGGGTTATCAGTGTACTTCGTTAGTTCCTTACTACAAGGGGCTCGATCGAGGTACTCCGATGTGCAAAAGTTGAGCTTTGGTATCAATATGGCCTCAAGGAAACTGTGCACTACTTCCAAGACCATGAGATCATGGTTGTGACTCGGTTCCTGTTCCAACGGATACTCTGAAACCCTGAGGCTACCGGCAGAATAGAGGAGTGGGCTTTGGACTTATCTAGTTTTGGTGTGAAGTTTGAGAGCACATCAACCATCCAGAGTAGGGCATTGGCAGAGTTTATTGTAGAATGAATGCCAACCCTGACGAGGAAGTGCTAGAAACACTTATCCCTAGCAAGGAGGCGCCCCAAGAATGGATTATGTATTTCAATGGTGCCTTTTTCTCTACAAGGTGCAGGGGCTGGTGTGCTTCTCGTTGCCTCCTCCGGGGAGCACTTGAAGTACGTTGTCCAAATGCAATTTGCTTGGGAGAAGGCAACCAACAATACAACAGAGTATGAAGGGCTCCTTGCCTAGCTCAGGATTGATGCAGAATTGGTAATTAAGAAGCTAATTATTCGAGGAGACTCAAAGCTTGTGGTGATACAAGTCAACAAGGATTATCAAAGCCCATTGATGGAGGCATACGTTGATGAATTGAGAAGACTGGAGGAGCGCTTTGACGGATTGCAAACGAAGAACGTACCTCGTGCGGAAAATAGCATAGCTGATCATCTGTCAAAGTGTGTTGTGCAGAAGCTCCCTGTGGAACCAGGGACTTTTGTTCTCCATATTACTCAGCCCTCGGTATCTCCAGCAACAATGGCCCGGAAAAGGAGAAAGATAGACTCCGGTAAGCCTCTCCCTGTAGAGCCTTCCGCTCCTGGTAGTGACCCTGCCAGAAAAAACTCCTCACCACTTGCCAGACCGCACCCTCCAGCCGGGCCCATGGTCCCCACGAACAAGGAATGGGCCCCGCAGTTGAGGAGGTGCCGCTAGTCCTCGTTGCTGAGCCACTGGCTCCAACATGGGCAAGGCACATTGTCCACTTTCTCCAAACTCGAGAGTTTCCCGGTGACCTAGATGAAGCTTAAAGAGTAGCCCCGAGGGCCAGTATGTATCAGTTTGTTGATGAAACTCTATAAGGAAGGAGGCCCATCGGTGTGAAATTGAAGTGCATCTTCCGAGAAGAAGGACAGGAACTGCTGGCTGAGATACACAAAGGCATGTGCGGCTCCCACATTGGATAAAGGGCATGGGATGGGAAAGCATTCTGACAAGGATTCTATTGTCCCATAGCCCTCTAAGATGTGGTTGAGCTAGTCACCAAATGTGAAGCCTGCCAGTTCCATTCGAAGAACATCCACCTGCCTGCCCAAGCTCTTCAGACAATCCCTTTATCATGGCCATTTTCGGTCTGTGGGCTCAATATCCTCGGCCCTTTCCCCATAGCAATCAGGGCTTTGAATTCTTGTTCGTTGCTATCGACAAGTTTACAAAGTGGATAGAAGTGACCGCTGTGAGAAAGGTGAGTGCTCAGTCAGCTATCAAGTTATTGAAAGAATTGGTGTGTCATTTTGGATTCCCGGCAAGGATCATTGCCAGCAACGGCACCCAGTTCACGAGCCATGCTTTCATGCAATATGTTCATACCCTCGGAAGCAAGATCTCATTTGCCTATGTCGCACATCCTAGAAGCAATGGACAAGCTGAGAGGGCGAACACTGAAGTGCTGCGGGGAATCAAAACAAGAACCTTTGATACGCTGCAGAAGCACGACAGGCGGTGGATTGATGAGCTGCCGGTAGTTCTGTGGTCCCTCAGAACGACAGCAAATCAAGCTACCAGGCAGACTCCTTTCTCCCTTATCTATGGGGCAGAAGAAGTTACCCCCGGAACTCATTTACGGGTCGCCTCGGGTGCTTTCCTATGATGAAGCAGCACAAGATCAGCCCCGGCGTGACGACGTTGTGCTACTCGAGGAGAACCGTTTCGGGGCTGCAACGCGTGCTGCACACTATTAGCAAGCCCCGTGTCGCTATCCTATCCGCAGGGTTCATGCCCGATGATTTGAGGAAGGCAACCTTGTCCTTAGGCACGTTAAGTTCACCAAGGGTACAAACAAGTTATCACCGAAGTGGGAAGGCCCTTACCGGGTAGTACGAGTCACTAGACCTGGTGTAGTCCGTCTGGAGACTGGAGATGGCATTCAATTGCAAAACTCATGGAATATTGAGCATCTCCGCAAGTTCTACTCATAAGGCGCGGCTATCGGGCACTGCCCGACAGCCACCCTTTTGTACAAGCGTTGCCTCAGTTGCATGTAACCCCTTATACAAAGCCAGGCGATGACCCTGAGCACGAGAGAAATAAACGAAGAGCTGGGGGGCCCCGAACCAAGTTGCATGCATGCATGAGCATTCCAAGAGCATTTCATAAGCATTTGAATATGCATATAGATAGGATCACATCTTGCATGATTCCCATCTGCATGAAGCTGCAGGTTCCTGCCGTGAACTTGGCCTCTACAAGGAGTTGGGAAGATGGACCAGCACTACGATCCTCGGCAAGCCAAACAGATAAGTTCTACCTCCTGTCCATAAAGTGTTCTATAAACTGAAACTTGCACATAAGAAAACCGCGCCGCTTAGGTGCTCACTTCCTTGACTCGAACGTTGCTTTGGTTAGGATGGTGGCAGTGGCCTTTGGTGAAAAGAGGTTGGCGGGGGGCTGGTCCCTTTATTTTTTGCCCGGTAGGCTCAGTTCTCCGGCAAACAGAATCAAGAGGGTACTGGCAAGATAGCCTGCCAGGGAATACTCGTTTATTTAACTAAAGAGGCATCCCACCTCTGCATGGACATATACATGCACAACATCCTGGCAAGTTTCATCCTTTTCATTAATATGCTGATATTACAAGTACAAGCCTTACAGAACACAAACATGGACTAGAGGGATTACATTATTTGAACTAAAATTTGGCAAGTGCTGACAAGTTTAAGATTGAAAAAAGACAGGTGCCCCATTGTAACACTCACTATGCGGCTATATCTCCCACGTGTCAGAGCACGACTTAGAGGCATAACCGCATTGTAGGCATGCCGCAAGAGGGGTAATCTTTACACATCCCATGTACTGAATAAGAAAGAGGTACAGAGTTGGCTTACAATCGCCACTTCACACAATACATAAATATAGCATTACATCATCTAGATACAATCAAGGTCCGACTACGGAACCAAAATAAAGACAAACCCAAATGCATAAGATCCCCGATCGCCCCAACTGGGCTCCACTACTGATCATCTGGAAAGGAAACGTAGTAACGTCCTGAGTCCTCATCGAACTCCCACTTGAGTTCAGTCGCATCGCCTGGAATGGTATCATCGGCACATGCATCTGGTTTTGGAAGTAATCTGTGAGTCACGGGGACTCAGCAATCGCACACCCTCGCGATCAAGACTATTTAAGCTTATGGGTAGGTAAAAGGTATGTGAGGTGGAGCTGCAGCAAGCACTAGCATATATGGTGGCTAACTTATGCAAATGAGAGCGAGAAGAGAAGGCAAAGCACGTTCGAGAATCTATGATCAAGAAGTGATCCTAGAAATACTTACGTCCAAGCATAACACGAGACCGTGTTCTCTTCCCGGACTCCGCCGAAAAGAGACCATCACGGCTACACACGCGGTAGATCCATTTTTAATTAAGTTAAGTGACAAGTTTCTACCACCGGACATTAACAAATTCCCATCTGCCCATAACTATGGGCACGGCTTTCGAAAGTTCAAATCCCTGCAGGGGTGTCCCAACTTAGACCATCACAAGCTCTCACGGTCAACAAAGGATATTCCTTCTCCCGGGACGGCCTGATCAGACTCAGAATCCCGGTTACAAGACATCTCGACAATGGTAAAACAAGACCAGCAAAGCCACCCGAATGTGCCAACAAATCCCGATAGGAGCTGCACATATCTCATTCTCAGGGCACACCGGATTGTCCAAATTTCAGGTAGGCAAGCCCAGAGTTTCCACTGGTGGCCACCGGTGGCTGACAAGTTGGACCAACACTCAGAGGAGCACTGGCCCGGGGGTTTAAAATAAAGATGACCCTTGAGTCCGCGAAACCCAAGGGAAAAAGGCTAGGTGGCAAAAGGTAAAACCAAGGTTGGGCCTTGCTGGAGGAGTTTTATTCATGGCGAACTGTCAAGGGGTTCCCATTATAACCCAACCGCATAAGGAACGCAAAATCAAGGAACATAACACCGGTATGACCGAAACTATGGTGGCAAGAGTGGAACAAAACACGAGGCATAAGGCCAAGCCTTCCACCCTTTACCAAGTATATAGATGCATTCAAGTAAACAAGTTATCATAATGATATCCCAACAATAATCATGTTCCAACAAGGAACAAACTCCAATCTTCACCTGCAACTAGCAACGCTATAAGAGGGGCTAGCAAAGCGGTAACATAGCCAAACAACGGTTTGCTAGGACAAGGTGGGTTAGAGGTTTGACATGGCAATATGGGAGGCATGATAAAGAATGTGGTAGGTATCGCAGCATAGGCATAGCAATAGAGCGAGCAACTAGCAAGGAAAGATAGAAGTGATTTCGTGGGTATGGTAATCTTGCCTGCAAAGTTTTCCGAGTTGACGTAAGCTTGGTCCTCGTAAGCGTACTCAACGGGTTCCTCGATCACATGCTTAGATGCAAATGGTCTTGAGATGAAACAATGCGATGCACCAGTATCAAAAAGAACTTTAGCAGGAATATCGTAAACAGGAAGGTTACCCATGATCACTTCTGAAGAGTCCTCTGCCTGAGCTGCGTTCATCATGTTGACCTTTGCAAACTTGGGGTTATGCTTGACCACTGCATTGCTAGCAGATCTCATGAGAGGAGGAGGCGGAAGACGCCTCTGGTTGAAGCATTTGTTTGCATAGTGACCCTTCTGCTGACACTTGTTGCACATGACCTCTGAGAGCGGCCGGTGATATGGAGCACTTGACCTTGGAGCATGAGATGAAGCCTTGTTCTGAAAGCCTGGGTTGGGTGAGTGGGAAGATCCATTGCCAAGTTTGCTCTTCTGGTGATAAGGCTGACGGAACAGAGGAGGAGGAGGCAACCAATACTTTTGTTGCTTAGCTGCCACTAGAGTTGAAGAAGAAGAAGGAGTTGCATCCCTGACTCTCTTCTTGGAAGCATCGCATTTGAGCTGAGCAGCCTCTTGCTTTAGTGCCATATTGTAGAACTCATCATACTTTTTCGGCTCAAAAAGCACAAGATCTAGTTGCAGATCTTCTCTGAGGCCACCTCTAAACTGATAAATCATGCTCTTCTCGTCAGGGACGTCTTGCTTGGCAAAACGAGCGAGCTTCTAGAACATGATGTTGTATTGGTAAACAGACAAGCTGCCTTGCTTCAGATTGCAAAACTCCTCACGCTTACTCTCAACAAAACTTTGAGGAATGTGGTGAGCTCTAAAGTCTTGGCAGAAATCATCCCAGGTAATCACACGACCTCCTCTGGAATCTTTGCATTGCTGATACCACTCAGCAGCTTGGTCTTTGAGTTGGAACGAAGCAAACTTGACAAAGTCCTCAGGCCTAATGTTGCTGCACTCAAAATGTTTGCAGATATCCACGAGCCAATCATCAGCGTCTGTGGCCTCGACACAATTACTGAAGGTCTTTGTCTGGTTTGCGAGGAACTGGTTGAGGGTAGCAAGCTGAGTTTGATTGTTGCCATGGCCTTGATTTCCTTGGTTGCGCTCTTGCAAGAGTTGCATAATCAGCTGCGTGTTGGCGTTGGTAGTGGCCATCACAGCTTGCCATGCCTCTGGAGGTGGAGATGGTGGCGGTGGTTCCGGATTCTGGCGCGTTGGAGGAGCCATCCTGAAGAGGGTGACATCCGTTAGCATCTTGAAATACATATATTCAAGCTAAATCAAATGGATCGAAATTGCAACATATAGCCTTAACAATCGAACAAGAATGAACGAATGAATTCCAAATTAAATGATCACACTTCCATAAATTGAGAAGCCACTTAGATAGAGGTAGATGAATAAAAACAACAAGGTATGGATATGAACAAATACTTGATAAGGATTACCCAATCACAAACCAAATATCTGCGGAAGAAATTCTAGAGCTACATGAATTCTCACCTATGAAACTCCCGAAATTTTCCAGTTATGCAATCAGGTGTTGGGGATACAGGGGAAGCATAATATCTCACCCAGAACTAGCAAATCCTACATCCAGCTGTATCCATCCTTCAACACATAACCAACAAACCTTCGGAAATCATTTACCTCAACCTTCGAAAAAGCATCCGTTATACGAGTTATGGCTATACTCCCGAACTCCCACCCCAATACTAGGTGGCGTCGACGTTATCTCACTAACAACTGCATAAAAGAGATTTTCGATGTCGGCGAAACTCAGGTATTCCAGAACTGCAACGATAAAATTGTGATGACAAAACCTCGGAACTCAACTCCCTGGGACACTGCCACACCCCCTAAATGTCAGGAGGCACCAAGAACAATGTTCTCGACACAAAACCATCAGAACGATTCCAAGATACCCGCGTGATCCTAAAAAAAATAGTGAAATTTGAGAAGAGAAGAGTCAAAACTCTACGTCAGGATGCCTCACCAAAGCGACGAAGGGACTGAGGAGTAAAAAGAATCTTACTCTCCGATATGTATAATCCTATAAGACTCAAAACATTTTTCTAGACTCAACAACGCCAGCGATTTGATCAAGCAGGCGGCTCCTAAGTCGGGGAAGGTTCTGATTACCAACTTGTAACACCAACAATGCGGCTATATCTCCCACATGTCGGAGCACGACTTAGAGGCATAACCGCATTGAAGGCATGTCGAAAGCGGGGTAATCTTTACACATCCCATGTACTGAATAAGAAAGAGGTACAGAGTTGGCTTACAATCGCCACTTCACACAATACATAAATATAGCATTACATCATCCAGATACAATCAAGGTCCGACTACGGAACCAAAATAAAGACAACCCCAAATGCATAAGATCCCCGATCGCCCCAACTGGGCTCCACTACTGATCGTCTGGAAAGGAAACATAGTAACGTCCTGAGTCCTCATCGAACTCCCACTTGAGTTCAGTCGCATCGCCTGGAATGGTATCATCGGCACCTGCATCTTGTTTTGGAACTAATTTGTGAGTCACGGGGACTCAGCAATCCCACACCCTCGCGATCAAGACTATTTAAGCTTATGGGTAGGTAAAAGGTATGTGAGGTGGAGCTGCAGCATGCACGGGCATATATGGTGGCTAACTTACGCAAATGAGAGTGAGAAGAGAAGGCAAAGCATGTTCGAGAATCTATGATCAAGAAGTGATCCTAGAAATACTTACGTCCAAGCATGACACAAGACCGTGTTCTCTTCCCGGACTCCGCTGAAAAGAGACTATCACGGCTACACACGCGGGGTATCCATTTTTAATTAAGTTAAGTGACAAGTTTTCTACAACCGGACATTAACAAATTCCCATATGCCCATAACCGCAGGCACGACTTTCGAAAGTTCAAATCCCTGCAGGGGTGTCCCAACTTAGCCCATCACAAGCTCTCACAGTCAACGAAGGATATTCCTTCTCCCAGGATGGCCCGATCAGACTCAGAATCCCAGTTACAAGACATCTCGACAATGGTAAAACAAGACCAGCAAAGCCACACGAATGTTCCAACAAATCCCGATAGGAGCTGCACATATCTCGTTCTCAGGGCACACCGGATTGTCCAAACTTCTGGTAGGCCAGCCTAGAGTTGCCCCTGGTGGCCACCGACGGCTGAAAAGTTGGACCAACACTCAAAGGAGCACTAGCCCGGGGGTTTAAAATAAAGATGACCCTTGAGTCCACAAAAACCAAGGTTGGGCCTTGCTGGTGGAGTTTTAGTCAAGGCGAACTATCAAGGGGTTCCCATTATAACCCAACCGCGTAAGGAACGCAAAATCAAGGAACATAACACTGGTATGACGGAAACTAGGGCGGCAAGAGTGGAACAAGACACCAGGCATAAGGCCGAGCCTTCCACCCTTTACCAAGTATATAGATGCATTCAAGGAAACAAGTTATCATAATGATATCCCAACAATAATCATGTTCCAACAAGGAACAAACTCCAATCTTCACTTGCAACTAGCAACGCTATAAGAGAGGCTGAGCAAAGCGGTAACATAGCCAAACAACGGTTTGCTAGGACAAGGTGGGCTAGAGGTTTGACATGGCAATATGGGAGGCATGATAAAGCATGTGGTAGGTATCGCAGCATAGGTATAGCAATAGATCGAGCAACTAGCAAGCAAAGATAGAAGTGATTTCGAGGGTATGGTCATCTTGGCAGGAAAGTTCTCCAAGTTGACGTAAGCTTGATCCTCGTAAGCATACTCAACGGGTTCCTCGATCAGGTACTCGTCTCCCGGCTCTACCCAAAGAATAGAACACAAGCAAAGGGAACCACAATCAACCACGGTGCAATGTGCAAGCAACATGATGCAAAACATGACATGATATACGGGATATAATATGCAATGCATATGCGTGCTCCGGAAGGAAAAGATTGAACCAGGCCTCAACTTGGTAAACCAAGAGTGCCGCTGGAAAGATGAGTTGATTTCGGTCGAAATCGATATAAAGATCACCGGAATCAGATGCACGGTTTGCAAATGGCAAGCAAAACAAAAATGACACTATTCTGCGATTAACAGGACGATGCCATCTAAAATGCATCAATAAAGTACATGGCAGTGATCCACTCAAGATGCTTGACAAAAGATGAACACTGAGCTACGGCTAATTCATACAAAAGCAGGTTCAAACAAGCATGGCAAAAGTGCAAAAGATATCAGGTTCACAGACTTGGTAAAAATAACATGTTAGGATTTAACATCAAGAAGCAATGTTTAGAGCAAGATAACAACATGCTACAGGAACATATCATGGCAAAGAAAGGCATGGCATGAAACTACTCAAATCATATAACAAAATCCCTTACTGACCATAAGCCAAAAAGGATCATAAAATATGATGGCACCTATGTAAACATAGCAAGTTTCGTTAATAGATTCAGACTTAGCAGAAAACTGGACATGGCAAAAACAGATTTACGTAGGCATGTTTGCGAGCTCGATGCACTCACCACAAGGCATTGCAAGACAAACTAAGAATAGACCTAGCAAGAAGACATGCTCAAGTAGCTAACCATGGCAAGAACAATCTCATAGCATGCATGGATCAACTACAACAACCTCGGCAAAATTGATTAACTCGTAAACAATCTGCCAGGAACATTTTATAGCAAAAGTAGACAAAGATTGAGTCATGCTAGGGTACTCCATAATTGCAAACAAAGACATGGATGGATATAACATAAGAATATCTCAAAATCATCCTTACTGAACATGCTCAGAAGAGACAAGGATCACTCTGTAGCAACATGAATACATGGCATAAAAATAACATCAGGGAAATGACCTTGAAGAATTCTAAGTCCCTGAAATCAGCAACATCACGAGAGCTACTTTGCATGCTTGTGCTAGTCACCACATTGATCACAAAAATACATGGCATACACCCCTGTAAAGATGGCATGCCATAATCCAAAAGACATGTAGGGGTCAAGTTCATAGGAGGCACACATTAAACATGGCAAAAATGACAAATGTCCATAATCTGATAAGAAACAGAAACACACATTACATAGCACTCTTGCAACAGAATTTAGGGCATCAAGATGGACTCAAACAAGCATGATTCAATGCAATGAAATTAAGAGCACATCCAGACGAACAATTTGATATATCACATGCGCAAAACGGAGCTACAGATGCAGAGATATGGCATGATGAATAGGGGCTAAAAATTACGGCAAAAAAGGACTTAGACGAAATCAACCTCCGAATTCCAAATCTAGGGTTTGCACGCGGATCGAGGACGAATGGAGAAGCCAGCCAGAGTTGATGCTGCGGTGGCCGGAGATGGTGGACTTGCCGGATCCGAGGAGAAGGGACTCGCCGGAGTCGCCGGAACTGCACGGAGGAGGTGGCAGCCGCGACGGGGTCCTGCGGAGGAGACGCGGCTACGGGAGGCGCGAGGCGAGGCGGCGAAGCCGGCGGCGTCGGCGTTGACCGACGAGGTGGCGAGGTCGCCGGTGAGGAAAATCTGGCACGGTGGCGGGGTGCTCGGCATGGGGAGGCGCGGCGGCGGCTGGCGGGCGCGGGCGGCGTGGAGGAGCGGGCCCACGGGGGCCGGCGTCGGGCCTAGCGGGCCGCGGCGCGAAGGAGAGGCGGTGAGACACGTGGCAACGGGCAGTTGGCTGAGGGGGTGGTGGACGCGTCCGGCCTGGGGCGGACGTGTCCGGCGGCGTGGAGGAGCGGGCTAGGCTTTGTACTGCGCGAAAAATCCGGGGGGAGACACATATTTATAGGTACAGGGAGCTAGGAGAGTCCAAATGAGGGCCGGTTTTCAGCCACGCGATCGTGATCGAACGGCCGAGAGGATGGAGGGGGTCTAGCTGGGTTTTGGACCACTTTGGGGGGGTGTTGGGATGCAACACACACGAGGCCTTTACGGTTCCTCGGTTAGCCGTTGGAGTATCAAACGAATTCCAAATGGCACGAAACTTGATAGGCGGTCTACCGGTAGTGAACCAAGGCCGCTTGGCAAGTCTCGGTCCAATCCGAGAACATTTAACACCCGCACACGAAAAGAGGCAAAAGGAGACATCGTAGGATGTAGGAGTGCGGGAATGCAAAACAGACAACTGGGAAAATGCTCGGATGCATGAGACGAACACGCATGCAAATGCGGTGCACATGATGACATGACATGGACAAAGAGCAAAACGAAGACAGAACCCAACCACGAGGAATATCATAACTTAGTGCCGAAAATGGCAAGAGTTGGAATACAAATATGGCAAGTTACATATGGGTCGTTACACCCGTAAAGTCCTCTCCCTGTCCCTCTTGTCCCAGGTAATGCGGTGGGAAGAGAAGATGGCCAGAGATGCACCGACACAACGGCACCCCGATACCGTCAGGGCCTGCCCAACACAGCCTGACAAGATTGGGAGTTGCGAGGCTACGAAGGAGGAAGACAGGAGCAGAACCTCAGCGTCCCCCTGGTCAGCGCTTCCAGGACCAGCCAAAAGGCTCCACCACAGGCACCGACAGAGAAGGACGCCAGGGCCCAGCTGAAGGATCACTAGAGGAAGCGGAAGC
Source organism: Triticum urartu (assembly GCF_003073215.2). NCBI lineage: Eukaryota > Viridiplantae > Streptophyta > Magnoliopsida > Poales > Poaceae > Triticum > Triticum urartu. Next base: position 470,942,437 of record NC_053023.1, read on the forward strand.
ACCGGAGAGGCGAGGCCTTCCCCGGACACCGATAATACAATGATGACGGCGCCGTGGAAAGGAGGGGACGGACGAACAGACGGGCTGCAGGTCGCTAGAACGAGACGAACGCGTCGGTGCAATCGTACTCCGACTGGACGGCCTACCTCTCGCCTTCTCCGTCTTCCCTGGCTTGATCTCCATCAACACCATCCCAGGGAAGCGCCGACATCGCGGTCGGGCACCTTCCCTAGAAAGACGGCCAAGATGACCAAGGGGCTCACGGCACGCTGCTCCCTACCTTGACGGGCAGGAAGGCACGCCTCCCGTCGACATCAGCCCCAAGTCCTCCGGGAGGGGTAGTACTAGGATTACCAATAATCCCCAGCCCTGCCTCCTGGGCTAGCCCCAAAGACACTGAAAACCTAGTCGTTGGGACCACGAGCAGCGGAGGCTCAGGGCCAAATGCCTTGCCACCCGATGCGCAACCGACCATGGCGGGAGAAGCAAGCTTTTTCCCACAATAGGAAAAGTTTGATATCTCCCACGCCACAGGCGGTTTGTGTGCCGCGTCTTCTCCAGGCTTGGTCCAGGCTCACTCCCCAAACAACAGCACAAGCGTTTGATGTCACCAACCTCATGCTGGAGCTCGGGGCCTGGCCCCAGGCTCTCCCCTTCGACATAACCAGCAGGGAGTAGAAGAAGGAGGAGAAGAAGCACAAAGATGAATGAATCTGGCCTCCCTGCGCCCCTCCCTTTATAGGTAGGCCGGGAAGGGGCGCGGCTCCCTCAACAAGCGACCACCGTCCTCCTCCACCAATTCAAGAAAACTAGGCCCTCGCCTTGACGCTCTCCCATGCCACGCGCCTCCGTTACCTACCCCATGTGATGCGTGCAACATACATGGGCAAGGATAAGGGCATGGTGGGAAGAATGAATTGGCAGTTTCTACCCTGTGCATTAAAGTCATTCACGGGACATTACAAGGGCAGCACCACCACTATTGGCTTTACACGACGCATGGAGAAACCGGAAACTTGCCCAGACTCAAGATTAATGAAGAATCAAAGAAGACCTGAAGAGACCAGGCTCTTCCGTGCCCCTGCCTGCGCACTTATTAGGACCTACCTCAATGATGTTCGGCAACACGTTCGGGGTAGGCCCAGGGGCTTCTGTCGGTGCAACAAACCCTGGGCCTGTTGCCCGAACTGTGCACAGGCACGGGGACGAGATAGTGGCACCAGGCCATACCAGAGTGCCAGAGACTAGGGTTTACGAAGGACAAACATGCAGATCGAGAAGACCAAGATCAAGCCACATAAGCAAGGTGCTACCAGTAGAAAATCCTCCCTTGCTTGGCAGGTGAGCTCGGCAAGGGAGGGATTACCCCCGGAAGAGAACATCCAAGACGTCCCGGCAGCACCTACCGGGACTCACGGAGGAAAACCACCTCACCCAACCACTCCACCACAACCCACGTCGTCAATCGATGCGGTGTCAAGCCGCAAAGTGACTAAGTGGCAGCCATTCGCCACATGGAGGCCTCTTTCTACAAGGGATACCTACAAGCGACAATTGTCCTGCGACGTGTCAAGTGATGATGTGATGTATTAGTGCATCGTGTCAGCCTACGGGGTTAGGTATGATAGCACTGTTTGCTATCTTATTAGTGCATAATGACAAACTTGCCATTGTGGTGACCCCTTAACCTATAAAAGGAGGGCCATGGCAACCGTAGAAAGGGTTAGAAGGTTGAATCCCCACTCATTCATACACGCGTAGCCACTGCTGCCCCGAGGCAACCCTGCCGGGCAAGTGTACTATGCTCCACCACCATTCTTCCACCATCAATCCACCAAAGCTAGAGTTGGATTTTACACCTCACAGCGGCCCGAACCTGGGTAAATCGCATGTGTGATGTCTGCCATGCTGCCCCATGCTCTTCTGCTCTTCGTGCAACGTGACATCCCCCTGCCGAAACAGCAAGGGACCCTTCGTCCCATAGGTGGTCGTGGTTCCACACGACACACAGACTTATGGTAGTTACTTCCTTCAGTTATGAAACCAAGGTATCAATCTAGTAGGAGAGCTAAGCAACACTATGTAAACGGTACCTGAACACAAAGAACAAATACTTGCAACCTAACGCGTAAGAGGGGTTCTCAATCCCTCCACGGTAAAAAGATAGATAAATTTGTGGTAGATTGGATAAATAGATCTTGATAAAACACAAATAAAATAAGTCAAAGAAGTGCAGCAAGGTATTCTTGGGTTTTTGGAATAACAGAACTAAAAATAAAAGTGGCAAATAATAGATCAGAAAGCAAATATGATAAAGAATAACCTGGGGCCGTCACTCCAAAAAAAGACTCATCCGTGACATTTTTGCCGAATGAATTTTTTTTCTGTCATGCTTATGACACTTCTATGATGATAATTGTGACAAAACCCGGTATCATCATAGATGTGGTGGGCTCCTACTTCTGTGACAAAAAGTCATGATAGAAAATAGGCTTTTTGTCCTGGGCAGGCCGGAGACGTAGCTGCATCACATTCTTTGGGCCGTCTATGACGGAAAAAACCATGGTAGAAGCGAGGGCCAGGAAAATATCGGGGAGTTCCCAGTTACGGTGGGTGGTCGGGGGCCAAGTGATGTGCATTTCTCTCGTACGCGTATGCATGTGTGTGCGAGGCGTTGTGCTCTAACTGAATCCGAGGCGTTGGGCTCTAACTGAACCCGAGTGATTGCACTAGCTACGTTACTTAACCCTAGTGATCGATCCTTGCTGTTAACTGAACCCGAGTGATTCCTTCGCTACTGATGCTAACTAAAGCCGATCGATGCTGCCTCTGGATGAATAGTGAGTGTTGTTGGGGGGGGTGGATGAACAGTTCCCGGTGGGGGGTTGGATGAACAGGACCCTGTGGTAGTAGAGGCCATTGCCGCTGGATGAACAGGACCCCGATCGAGCCGATTGGGGGTGGATGAACATGACCCCGTGGAGGGCTGGATGAACATGACCCCGTGGAGGTCTAGTTGAACAGTAGCCGGTGGAGGGCTGGATGAAAATTAGGCCATGGAGGGGTGAGGTAGTCCTGGACTAAGGGGTCCTTGGGCGTCCGGCCTGTTAGCCATGGGCCAGACCGATGGGCTGTGAAGATACGAAGACCGAAGACTGCACCCGTGTCCATGGCGTGGAAGGTAAGCTTGGTGACCGGATATGTATATTCCTTTCTTTGTAACCGACCTTGTGCAACCATAGATCCTCCCGGTGCTTATATAAACCGGAGGTCTTAGTCCGAAAAGGACAGATATTCATTACCATAGCCATACCAGCTAGACCTCTAGGGTTTATCCATTACGATCTCGTGGTAGATCAACTTTTGTAATACTCATATTCATCAATACCAATCAAGGAGGACGTAGGGTATTAACTCCATAGGGAGGGCCCGAACCTGGGTAAACATCGTGTCCTCAGTCTCCGGTTACCATCGACCTTAGCCGCACAGTTCGGGACCCCCTACCCGAGATCCGTCGGTTTTGACACCGACATTGGTGCTTTCATTGAGATTTCCACGGTGCCGTCCTGAAAAGGTTCGATGGCCCCTTCAATCGTCAACAATGACGCTGTCCAAGGAGAAACCTTCCTCCTCGGACAGATTTTCGTGTTCGGCTACTTCGCGCTGCCGGCCAATTCGTTTGGCCATCTAGAGCAGATCAATAGCTACGCCCCTGGCCACCATGTTAGATTTGGGAGCTTGGACTATGTCACGGACATCCGTGGAGATCTGATCATCACTGGATTCGAGACCGCGACGATCTCTCCTGGTTACCTCGATGAACATGACCAAAATCTGTCATCGGACCATATTCAGGAGATAGCTCCTATAACCGCTCTGGCCTTAGATCCGGAGCATATGGCGCCATCTAAGGACTGGAGGTTCAACCCCACCATGGAGGCCACAGATTCCCCGACGTTAGAGCTGCACATGGACTTAAACTCGCACAATATTTTTGTCGCCGGAACCCCGGACTCATCTCCGGGTGTAAGTTCCGAACCATGTGAGTCCACGGATGCCGAACTTGATCGTTTATCGATCTTTGAGTACAGTGCCGCAGACATCTTCCAGCACTCACCCTTGGGTGACGTGCTAAGCTCATTAAAGAACTTCTCCTTGTCGGGGGACTCACAGCCGAACTATATCCGGTTCGAACTAGAAGCTGATGACAGGGAATTTCGCTCCCCACCGGCTACCTACTTTATAGCCACTATCGAAGACTTAACCGGCATGCTCGATTACGGCACCGATGACATCGACCGTATGGACGACGATGCCGGAGAAGAAGAGGCCCAGGACCCGCCGTTCACCGGATGCTGGACGACCACTTCCTCGTACGTTGTGTACATGGTGAATGCACCAAAGGAGAATAGCGGCGATGACAAAGAAGACCCAGTTGAGGATAAACCTTGTAAGATACGATTGAAACGCCGGCGTCAGCCGCGCCGCTCTAAATCACGCCGCAGTAAAGATAGCAACAACGGCACAGGAAAAGATAACACTCCGGAAGGTGCTGAAGATAACATGCCGCAGCTACCGAACGGAATGAACGGGAAGATGGGCAGGTTAGCCCTGGTAGACAGGCCACGCACGAGGACTCGGATTACAGTAATTATCTTCCGCTCTCCGAGGATGAGGCGAGCCTCGGCGCCAAAGATTTCGTCATGACTGCGGAACCTCTTGAGCAGGAGCTCTTCAAGAGCCAGCTAATAGCCATTGCAAGGAGCCTGAAAAAGAAGCAGCGGCAGCTTCAAGCTAACAAAGATCTGCTCAACGATAAATGGACCGACGTCCTAGCAGCCGAAGAATACAGCCTCAAGCGCCCGGCCAAAAGCTATCCGAAGCGCAAATTACTACCTTAGTTCGACAACGAGGCGCCGGAGCACATACCACCATCGCGCAATGTGGATGACCGACCACCACGTGGATGGGGCAAAGCGGCAACTCAAGCCGAACACCAGCCCGCCCCGCCTCATCGCAAAGGCAGAGGTAAATCATCTCACGGTCATACATATGACCTTCGACATGACCTGAACTATAAAGCAGGATATACCTGATCGATTAACGGATCACGAGGACGTTCCTCGACATGTAATGATGGCTACCTATTCAGACGTGACAAACCTAGTCACACTCGAGTCGGCAATTGCAGACAGACTCCATCGGAGCTACGTCGCCACACGGCCCAATATAGAGGGGCCGCACACCCTCTTTGCTTCACTGATGAAGTAATGGATCACAAATTCCCCGAAGGGTTCAAACCCGTGAATATCGAATCATACGATGGGACAACTGATCCCGCAGTATGGATCGAGGATTTTATCCTCCACATCCACATGGCCCGGGGCGATTGCCTCCACACAATCAAGTACCTCCCGCTCAAGCTTACAGGACCAGCTCGGCACTGGTTAAACAGCTTGCCTTAAAATTCTATTTGCATCTAGGAGGACTTTGAAGAGGCCTTCCTAGATAACTTCCAAGGTACATATGTCCGGCCACCAGACCCCGATGACTTAAGCCACATAGTTCAATAGTCCGAGAAGTCAGCCAGGAAATTCTGGACTAGGTTCCTAACTAAAAAGAACTAGATCGTCGACTGTACGGATGCCGAAGCCCTAGTGGCCTTTAAACACAACATCCATGACAAATGGTTTGCCCGCCAATTCGGCCAAGAAAAGCCAAAATCTATGGCAGCCCTCACGGCACTCATAACCCGCTTTTGCATGGGTAAGTATAGTTGGCTGGCTCGTAGAAAAAACACAGCCAGCAAGGCGGGCCCCTCCAAGGCCAAAAATAGCAATGGCAAGCTCGGACGTAACAGAGACAAGCACCGAAGCAATGGTGATAATACCGATGACACTACGGTTAACACCGGATTCAGCGGCTCCAAGTTCAGTCAGCGGAAAAAGCCGTATAAAAGGAACAGTCAGGGACCATCCAACTTGGACCGCATACTCGCTCGTCCGTGCCAGATACATGGCACCCCAGACAAACCAGCCAATCATACAAATAGGGATTGTTGGGTCTTCAAACAGGCCGGCAAGTTAAACGATGAGAACAAGGAAAAGGGATCGCAAAGTGAGGACTATGAGGAAGAGTCCCGGCAATTATACTTAGGAGGGCAGAAGAAGTTCCCCCCTCAAGTCAAAATGGTAAACATGATATATGCCACACACATCCCCGAAAGGGAGGGCAAGTGCGCACTAAGGGAAGTTTATGCGATAGAGCCAGTCGCCCCAAAATTCAACCCATGGTCATCGTGCCCAATCACTTTTGATCGTCGGGATCATCCGACCAGTATCTAGCATGGCAGATCAGCCGCACTAGTCCTGGACCCAATCATTGATGGATTCCACCTAACGCGAGTCTTCATGGACGGTGGTAGTAGCCTCAATCTACTCTATCAAGACATAGTGTGCCAAATGGGCATTAATCCATCAAGGATCAAGCCAACGAAGACTACCTCCAAAGGAGTCATACTAGGTGTAGAGGCCCACTGTACGGGCTCAATCACACTAGAGGTTGTCTTTGGATCCCCCGACAACTTTCGACGCGAGGATTTAATCTTCGACATCGTCCCATTCCGCAGTGGTTTTCACGCACTGCTCGGAGGGACCTCATTCGCCCGGTTCAACGCGGTCCCGCACTACGCTTATCTTAAGCATAAGATGCCCGGTCTACGCGGCGTCATAACGGTCAACGGAAACACGGAGAGCTCCTTCTGCACACAGGTGCACATAGCCGCCCTAGCAGCAGAAGTACAGAGCGACCTTCTCAAGCAGAACCGTAATCCGGCTGCCGAGCCCCTGCACATTGTAACTACACTGCAACAGGACAGCACGGCTCATCAAGAGCTCGACTAGCAATTTGGCCTCCGTCCAAACCCCGATCAGGTAGTGGCATTCATACCACACATGCATAATTATGCACTAGAAATCCCATGGGCATCGACGGAGGTACATCTAGCTTGTGATCCACGGTTCGGCTCGACCGATCCCGGACACACATATACTCTCACTATTTCCTTTTTCCTTTTCCAGGTTTCCTTTACACAGGCCTTCTTTGACGGCACGACTACCGGTCTTGTCAAAGGATAAAAACACCAGGATGGCAAGAAGCACAGACGTATAGGGGAAGCTCTAGAGGTCAATTCAATGACCACTCTACCTGTTGTCAGGACCCACTCGTAGCTCACCTTTGGTCATGGCATGTTAAATATAGTCGGTCGCTTATCGCACTATTTGTATTAATGCGCTTTAACACATTAACCCAATCATAATGGAAGCAGTTCGTGTCCCAAGTTTAAGGGCCCCAGATATTACCTCTGCTCTCTTTCTATTTTCCTTTTCCCATTGATAACTTATGTTCTAGCACCCGTACACTTTGGTACGTTTCATATTTGTGAGGGGCTCCCCAGCGCCCCACAATATGGCAACAAAGTCCGAACACTTTTTATAGTATAGTTTGGCACGCCGAATTTAACATTATATGCATTGGCTCTGAATCATGTCTTTGGTCAATAGTTGGGTTTCCCGGCTCCTGTGCTTGCTATCTTACGTTCCGCTATATCGGCTAAGGTAGTAAAGGGAGAACTACTGCAATTGTGCCTTGGTTTATCCAAACGAGCACCTCAGTAGAGAAAGCTGAAAACTGACTGTCATGATGCGGTGAGAGCCGGTCAACTGTTCGGAGGTTGCAAATCGTTGGAGATTTCTTCCGCATTAGGCGAAGGATTGGTACTTCCCAATCAGACGCTTATAGCACTCTAGTTCGGATACTAGGGGTTACACCCATGTTTTTATTGTCGAACTCCTATGGCCAAGTGAGGGCATTACAACCGCATAGTCTAGTTGCCTGATTCGTTGCGCTAAACAAATCCTTCAAGGACCATCTAATTGGATCAAGATTGTTTAGATTCCATCCCAAACACCCCCGTACTACCTACGTGGGGGCAGAAGCCGATGACTGGTTAACCCTCAGATTTCATACAACACGGCCGCACAGGAAGTAAAAATTTAAAATCATAACGAGCATTATACTCCACAATCACTTTGTTTTATCATACAAGGTAGAGGGAGCTCGAATACATTCATTCGAAGATAGTGTATTTCGCACAATGATCCGCAACAATGCGGGACCCCTCCAAGACATCACCGAGGTATCGCTCGGGTGTGCGGTGCTCCTTGCCGTCCGGCGGCCCCTCGGTCGCTAACTTGACAGCGTCCAGCTTCACCCACCAGACCTTGCAATAGGAGAAGGCCAGACACGCGCCCTCGACGCAGACGGACCGCTTGATGATGTCCAGCCAAGGATAGGCATCCACCAGCTTCTTCACGAGGCCAAAATAGCTGTTGGGTATAGCTTTGGCTGGCCACAACCGGATTATCATATCCTTCATGGCCAGTTCGGCCACCCTGTGTAGTTCGACCAGCTGTTTCAGCTGATTGCCGAAGGGCACCGAATGTTCTGGCGTGAGATACTGCGACCAGAACAGCTTCTCCATGGAACTCCCTTCTTCGGCTCGGAAGAACTCTGCGGCGTCGGTCACACTGCGTGGTAGATCAGCAAAGGCCCCTGGAGATCTCCGAATCCGGGTTAGTAAAAGAAATTTCCTCTTCACACTCTTGCTTTGCATATTGAATGCTTACCCGCCGTGATCTTCCTGGCCTCCTGGATCTCCTGGAGGGCGCCCTGGGATTCAATCTGGGTCGTCTCTGCACTCTTACGAGCCTTGGCGAGTTCTGCCTCTTGAGCCGACGCATTGTGCTCCAAGGTCTCGCACTTCCTCACCGCGTCTTGGAGCTCCTGTTGGACTTCATTGACCCAGGCCTTGAGCTTCTTACGGGGGGCCTGCTCCTTGATAGCCTTCCGCTCAGCTTTGGCCAGGCCTTCCTCAGGGCCTCGACCTCAGTCGTCGCTTCTACACAAATCATGGCATTTCGGTCAATACATATCATTTTACCTTTTTTCGAATACATAACGGGTTATCACATACCTTGTTTCTCTTCGAGCTGCCTCCTCACCTGGCCGAGCTCCTCCTCGGCATGCTCCTGTATCCGCTTCAGTTCGAAGACCTCGGCAGTATGTGAGGCTGCGGCCAACAGCGATGCCTGCATATTCATTTCAGACAATTTCGTTAGTTTCCTGCAATAAAGGATTGATCCTCTGTCCAGCTTTTCTTTCCGAACACCGGACAATGTCTGAGGGGCTACTGTCTATATTGGGATTTTCTCTTTAGCGTCGCTTACCTCAAAACCTGTCAGCAGGCTGCTGCAGGCTTTGGTTAATCTGCTCTTGGCGGACTGAACCTTTTCAGTTATCGTGATCATAAGAACATGGTGCTCGTCCACAATGGAAGCGCCTCGCGGCGCATAAAGCAGATTATCCGGTGCCCCTTGTTGGACAGGGGTCACTGGCAAAATAGGCATACCCCCTTCTTTTGAAGGAGGTTGCTGATACGTCTCCAACGTATCTATAATTTTTGATTGCTCCATGCTATATTATCTACTGTTTTGGACATTATTGGGCTTTATTATCCACTTTTGTATTATTTTTGGGACTAACCTATTAACCGGAGGCCCAACCCAGAATTGTTGTTTTTTGCCTGTTTTAGTGTTTCGAAGAAAAGGAATATCAAACGGAGTCCAAACGGAATGAAACCTTTGGGAACGTGATTTTGTCAACGAATAAGACCCAGGAGACTTGGACCCTACGTCAAGACACAAAAGAGGAGGCCACAAGGTAGGGGGTGCGCCAACCCCCCCCCCCACCCCAGGCGCACCCTCCACCCTCGTGGGCCCCCTGTTGCTCCACCGACATACTCCTTCCTCCAATATATACCTACGTACCCTCAAACGATCAGATACGGAGCCAAAACCCTAATTCCACCACCGTAACTTTCTGTATCCACGAGATCCCATCTTGGGGCCTGTTCCGGAGCTCCGCCGGAGGGGGCATCGATCACGGAGGGCTTCTACGTCAACACCATAGCCCCTCCGATGAAGTGTGAGTAGTTTACCTCAGACCTACGGGTCCATAGTTAGTAGCTAGATGGCTTCTTCTCTCTTTTTGGATCTCAATACAATGTTCTCCCCCTCTCTTATGGAGAACTATTCGATGTAATCTTCTTTTTGCGGTGTGTTTGTTGAAACCGATGAATTGTGGGTTTATGATCAAGTCTATCTATGAACAATATTTGAATCTTCTCTGAATTCTTTTATGTATGATTGGTTATCTTTGCAAGTCTCTTCGAATTATCAGTTTAGTTTAGCCTACTAGATTGATATTTCTTGCAATTGGAGGAGTGCTTAGCTTTGGGTTCAATCTTGTGGTGTCCTTTCCCAGTGACAGCAGGGGCAGCCAGGCACATATTGTATTGTTGCCATTGAGGATAACAAGATGGGGTTTTCATCATATTGGATGAGTTTATCCCTCTACATCATGTCATCTTGCTTAAGGCGTTACTATGTTTTCATTAACTTAATACTCTAGATGCATGCTGGATAGCGGTCGATGAGTGGAGTAATAGTAGTAGATGCAGGCAGGAGTCGGTCTACTTGTCTCGGACGTGATGCGTATATACATGATCATACCTATATATTCTCATAACTATGCTCAATTCTGTCAATTGCTCAACAGTAATTTGTTCATACACCGTAGAATACTTATGCTCTCGAGAGAAGCCACTAGTGAAACCTATGGCATCCGGGTCTATCTTCATCATATTAATCTCCCAATACTTAGTTATTTCCTTGCTTTACTTTGCTTTTATTTTACTTTGCATCTTTATTGTAAAAATACCAAAAATATTATCTTATTATCTCAATCAGATCTCACTCTCGTAAGTCGCAGTGTAGGGATTGACAGCACCTTATCGCGTTGGTCGCGAGGATTTATTTGTTTTGTGCAGGTACGAGGGACTGGCGCGGAGCCTCCTAATGGATTGATACCTTGGTTCTCAAAAACTGAGGGAAATACTTACGCAACTTTGCTGCATCATCCCTTCCTCTTCGGGGAAAACCAACGCAGTTCTCAAGAGGTAGCAAGAAGAATTTCTGGCACAGTTGCCGAGGAGGTGTACGCAAAAGTGAATATACCAAGTACCCATCACATACCCTTATTTCCCGCATTACATTATTTGCCATTTTCCTCTCGTTTTCCTCTCCCCCACTTCACCCTTGCCGTTTTATTTGCCCTCTCTCTCTATCCTCCCTCTCTTTCTCTATTTGCCTCCTTTTTCCCGCTTGCTTTTTGTTTGCTTCTGTGTTTGTTCGTTTGCTTGTGGTTATGGCCAGTCCCTTACCTTCTGCCTCTATGTGTGAAATTGGGGAAATTATTGTCGATCTGGACAATAATAATGTCATGAAAAATTCTGATGCTCCTGGTAGCGAACCACCCATCTTACATACAAAAATTTTCGTGTTGGTACTGGTAATATTATTGGAAAAGGAGTTATTCAAGATTTCTTTACTTGTGCCGGTGCTTTACCTTCAATGGGTAGTTCCATCCTACATAGAACTAGTAGTCTTGCGGATGCTATTGCCATGCTTGTAGTTGAACTTCAAAGACAATTCATGCACATGCACCCTTGCATACAAAGGATTTTCCTAGAATTTTCTAATATTGGACATTCTTCTATTAAGCGTGTCGCTACTATGTTTTTGGCTCATGAGTTTAGATTCATAATAAAAGAAGCCAAAGAAATCTTTGTGCATTATAGGGTGGACGCTTGTCGTCCTCCCATAGAGGCCATCCTCTTTGATCAAGAAGAAATAATGCGTTTTCACTATCTAGACTATGTTGCTTTCAATGAAAATCTTAGAAAAAAGGTTCCCATCAATGTTTTAGTTGATAGAATTTCTGAACTTAATAATGATTTGGGTATTCAAAATAATGAACTAGGATATTCTCTTGAATATAGGCTCACAAAGTTCTGTCAAAAGAATGCTTACAATGATGAATTAGTTGTGCAATACGAAGGACCAAAGGAGGAACCTATACCTCATAAGGTTGATCTTGGGAACCTATACCACCTAAGGTTGATCTTGGGGACCTGTGGCCGTGTAGGGACTGACAACCCCTTATCGTGTTGGTTGCAAGGATTTATTTGTTTTGTGCAGGTACGAGGGACTGGCGCGTAGCCTCCTACTGGATTGATACCTTGGTTCTCAAAAACTGAGGGAAATACTTATGCTACTTTGCTGCATCATCCCTTCCTCTTAGGGGAAAACCAACGCAGTGCTCAAGAGGTAGCAAGAAGAATTTCTGGCGCCGTTGCCGAGGAGGTCTACGCAAAAGTCAATATACCAAGTACCCATCACATACCCTTATCTCCCGCATTACATTATTTGCCATTTGCCTCTCGTTTTCCTCTCCCCCACTTCACCCTTGCCGTTTTATTCGCCCTCTCTCTCTATCCTCCCTCTCTTTCTCTATTTGCCTCTTTTTGCCTGCTTGCTTTTTGTTTGCTCGTGTGTTAGTTAGTTTGCTTGTCGTTATGGCTAGTCCCTTACCTTCTACCTCTATGTCTGAAATTGGGGAAATTATTGTCGATATGGACAATAATAATATCATGAAAAATTCTGATGCTCCTGGTAGAGAACCACCCGTCTTACATACAAAAAAATTCCATGTTGGTAGTCGTAATATTATTGGAAAAGGAGTTATTCAAGATTTCTTTACTTGTGCCGGTGCTTTACCTTCTATGGGTAGTTCCATCCTCCATAGAACTAGTAGTCTTGCGGACGCTATTGCCATGCTTGTAGTTGAACTTGAAAGACAATTCATGCACATGCACCCTTGCATCCAAAGGATTTTCCTAAAATTTTCTAATATTGAACATTCTTCTGTTAAGTGTTTCGCTACTATCTTTTTGGCTCATGAGTTTAGATTCATAATAAAAGAAGCCAAAGAAATCTTTCCGCATTATAGGGTAGATGCTTGTTGTCCTCCCATAGAGGCCATCCTCTTGGATCAAGTAGAAATAATGCGTTTTCAATCTCTAGACTATGTTGCTTTCAACGAAAATCTAAGAAAAACGGTTCCTATCAATGTTTTAGTTGATACAATTTCTGAATTTAATGATGATTTGGCTATTCGAAATAATGAACTAGGATATTCTCTTGAATATATGCTCACAAAGTTCTGTCAAAAGAATGCTTAGAATGATGAATTGGTTGTGCAATACGATGGACCAAAGGAGGAACCTATACCTCCTAAGGTTGATCTTGGGAACCTATTCCTCCTAAGGTTGATCTTGGGGACTTGTGGCCGTGTAAGGATTGACAACCCCTTACCGCGTTGGTTGCGAGGATTTATTTGTTTTGTGCAGGTACGAGGGACTGGCGCGTAGCCTCCTACTAGATTGATACCTTGGTTATCAAAAACTGAGGGAAATACTTACGCTACATTGCTGCATCATCCCTTCCTCTTCGGGGAAAACCAACGCAGTGCTCAAGAGGTAGCAAGAAGGATTTCTGGCGCCGTTGCCGAGGAGGTCTACGCAAAAGTCAATATACCAAGTACCCATCACATACCCTTATCTCCCGCATTACATTATTTGCCATTTGCCTCTCGTTTTCCTCTCCCCCACTTCACCCTTGCCGTTTTATTCGCCCTCTCTCTCTATCCTCCCTCTCTTTCTCTATTTGCCTCTTTTTGCCCGCTTGCTTTTTGTTTGCTTGTGTGTTAGTTCGTTTGCTTGTCATTATGGCAGTCCCTTACCTTCTGCCTCTATGTCTGAAATTGGGGAAATTATTGTCGATATGGACAATAATAATATCATGAAAAATTCTGATGCTCCTGCTAGAGAACCACCCATCTTACATAAAAAACCTTCCGTGTTGGTAGTGGTAATATTATTGGAAAAGGAGTTATTCAAGATTTTTTTACTTGTGCCGGTGCTTTACCTTCTATGGGTAGTTCCATCCTCCATGGAACTAGTAGTCTTGCGGATGCTATTGCCATGCTTGTAGTTGAACTTGAAAGACAATTCATGCACATGCACCCTTGCATGCAAAGGATTTTCCTAGAATTTTCTAATATTGAACATTCTTCTGTTAAGCATGCTTTTTGCCTCATGAGTTTAGATTCATAATAAAAGAAGCCAAAGAAATCTTTGCGCTTTATAGGGTGGACGCTTATCGTCCTCCCATAGAGGCCACCCTCTTCGATCAAGAAGAAGTAATGCGTTTAAAATCTCTAGACTATGTTGCTTTCAATGAAAATCTTAGAAAAAGGGTTCCTATCAATGTTTTAGTTGATAGAATTTCTGAACTTAATGATGATTTGGCTATTCGAAATAAGGAACTAGGATATTCTCTTGAATATAGGATCACAAAGTTCTGTCAAAAGAATGCTTACAATGATGAATTGGTTGTGCAATATGAAAGACCAAAGGAGGAACCTATACCTCCTAAGGTTGATCTTGGGAACCTATACCTCCTAAGGTTGATCTTGGGGACCTGTTGCTGTGTAGGGATTGACAAACCCTTATCGCGTTGGTTGCGAGGATTTATTTGTTTTGTGCAGGTACGAGGGACTGGCGCGTAGCCTCCTACTGGATTGATACGTTGGTTCTCAAAAACTAAGGGAAATACTTATGCTACTTTGCTGCATCATCCCTTCCTCTTCGGGGAAAACCAACGCAGTGCTCAAGTGGTGGCAGTTGCGTGCCGGATTCTGGAGCCATATCGGTCTCCTGAATCGGGTCCGGTTGAGGGCCGAACTGAATACAGCCCTCCTCAGCACCAGTCTCCATGGAGATCGGCCCCCCTGGTGTATGGCGACGGAGGCATCGCCTTCTGGTGCCTCCTGAGCCTCTCCCCGCCCTGGGAATGTCCTTCGGGACAACACCTCTGAGTCGTCCTTGGCCTTGGGGGAGTGAGCGGCCGGTAGTGTCTCGCTGGCCATCGCCTTTGAGTCCAACGAACCTCCTGATGAGGATCGCTGGGGGCGGTCGTGAGCTGGACTGTAATAACATAACCAATCATGTCAGTACAATGCGGAGGCGAGACTTGATTTATAGGCAGACATTAGGCCTAGCACTAACGATGCATCTCGAGGCCTAATACGGGGGCGTTGCTCCGGACTGCTCTTGATGTCCTAGGCAGAGCTGCCCACGAGTGGTCCTTTCCCTTTCTTGGGCGCCTCCGCCTTCAGAATTGTGGAGGCCGCCCTCCTCTTCCTCCCCCCATCAGGGGAGAATCGCTTTCCTCCTCCTCCTCCTCATCTTCGTCGTCTTCCCCGCCGGAGGAGCGGGTCTTGTCTTCGGACGTCATGTCCAAAGCACGCTTACGGCGGGGGCCGCTCCGGACCCCCTTGGCCTTTCCTGTGGCCTTAAGGCGCCGGCTCCAGCATCTTCGCTAACGCGGGGTGACTGCTTCTTCAGGCAGTAGAGCCGGACACCGGATTTGCTTTGCCCTCTTCAGCCAATTCTGAAGAAGCAACGATAATAAAAGCTTAGATATCATCCTTGAAACATGCAAGTAGGGGATGTGTTGAAGATAACATACCTCGTTGGGGAGGTGGTTAATGTCGAGCCGGCGGTATCTCGTTGCCCTTGAAGAGCAACTTCCAGGCATCTTCCTGAGTCGTTTTGAAGAGCCTCTCTAGGGTATGGTGCTTCTTTGGATTGAACTCCCGTAGAGGGCGGCTCTGGCTTTGGCAGGGGAGGATCCGACCTACCAGCATCACTTGGATTACGTTGACGAGCTTGATGTCTTTATCCACCATGCTTTGAATGCGCGTCTGCAGCGCTGTCAGCTCGTCTAGTGAACACCAGTTCGGGCTCTTCTCAACCCAGGAGGTGAGTCGCGTGGGAGCACTGGAGTTCAATTCGGCTGCTGTGGCCCAGGCAGCGCCGCGGGGTTCTGTGATGTAGAACCAATGCTTCTGCCACTCTTTTACAGTCTCAACGAAAGTGCCTTTTGGCCAGGAGACATTGGCCAGCTTTCTCACCATGGCGCCTCCGCACTCCGCCTGCTGGCCATCCACCACCTTCGGCTTCACGTTGAAGACCTTGAGCCACAGCCTGAAGTGGGGTTGGATGCAGAGGAAGGCCTTGTACACGACGATGAACGCAAGATTTTGAGGTAGGAGTTCGCGGATAGATCATGGAAATCTCGCCTGTAATAGAACATAAGCCCGCGGACAAGGGGTGGAGTGGAAACCCTAGCCCGCGGAGGAAATGAGGGATGAATACTACCCTCTCATTGGGCTTTGGCGTGGGTACGATTTGTCCCTGGGCTGCAAGGCGGTGCGAGATTTCCTTCGCCAAGTACCCGGCCTCCCGAAGCTCGACAATGTCCTCCTCCTTGACGGAGAAGGCCATCCACTTGCCTTGACCTCCGAATCCGGACATGGTTTAGTGCTTGCTCGAGTGTGAAAAAGATGGGAACTTGGGCGCTGCAGCTCAAGAGTGGAAAGGAAAAGGAAGAGAGAAGGCATGGGAGAAGAAAGGGGAATCTTATCTCCTTATAAGGGCAGTGAATATTGAACGCCTCCCTGTAACGCCCCGGACACACCCACCGGTGGTTGTTACTCCTAGCGGGATCTAGACTAGCCCCACAGATCAATACTAGTCTTTTCTGCGCACTTTGTCCTCACTCGTGCGCACCGGGGAGCAACTTCCCGGTCGGTCACCCATCCTGACACTACTCCAAGCTAAGCACGCTTAACTTTGGAGTTTTGTCCGAATGGGCTCTCGGAAAAGAAGGAATTCCTTATTGATCTGAGTAGTCTATCATCCCTAATAAGCGAGTCCATCATCACACACACCCCCACTCAGAGGAACCGACGTCCTTGTCGGGCCACAAGAACGTTCCCTCTTGGCACATATGTCTGTGCATCTAGTCCGGTACATGTGCCATGCCTGGTGCCACGACGGGTCACAAGCATCATGAACAACATGGCCACGCACCTGTCCACAAACATCCGTGTAACCACGAGGGTCGGCTATGATACCAACTTGTAACGCCTCGGACACACCCGCCGGTGGCCGTTACTCCTGGCGGGATCTAGACTTGCCCCACAGATCAATAGTAGTCTTTTTTGTGCACTTTGTTCTCACTCGTGCGCACTGGGGAGCAACTTCCCGGTCGGTCTCCCATCCTGGCACTACTCCAAGCTGAGCACGCTTAACTTTGCAGTTCTGTCCGAATGGGCTCTCGGAAAAGAAGAAATTCCTTATTGATATGAGGCCATCACACTCCCCACTCGCCTTAAATTAGCCTACTCCCAAGGGCTGTGTAAATATCACGGTTGGGTTACCCATACCTGTATTGATGAGAATCCCACAATAAGGGGACACGATCTCTGCTTCGACAAGACGTGCCAATGGCAACCGTGTCTCGAAACATGGAGCGACAGACGAAAACGGTTTGAAATTATGACCGGATGGACGTGATGTCATGTTACAAAAAGTTGTCAGCGGATTGGATTCGAGAAATATTATATTCTCTCTACGGTTGTGTGGGGTGTGTGTGTGTGTTGCAGATCTAGACACATCGATACGTCCGAAGACTATTTCGGTACAGTTCGGAAGGAGGAACCTGCCTTGCAATGCCGAAGACAGATCTACGTGTCGGATACTTTGTCATTGAATCCAGGTTCAGCGGCTACTGAGGGAGTCCTGGACTAAGGGGTCCTCAGGCGTCCGGCCTGTTAGCCATGGGCCGGACTAATGGGCTGTGAAGATACGAAGACCGAAGACTGCACCCATGTCGACGGGACTCTCCTTAGCTTGGAAGGCATGCTTGGTGACCGGATATGTAGATTCCTTTCTTTGTAACCGACCTTGTGTAACCCTAGACCCTCTCGGTGCTTATATAAACCGGAGGACTTAGTCCGGAAAGGGTAGATATTCATTACCATAGCCATACCAGCTAGACCTCTAGGGTTTAGCCATGACGATCTCTTGGTAGATCAACTCTTGTAATACTCATATTCATCAATATCAATCAAGCAGGACATAGGGTATTACCTCCATAGAGAGGGCCCGAACCTAGGAAAACATCATGCCCCCAGTCTCCTGTTACCATCGACCTTAGACGCACATTTCGGGACTACCTACCCGAGATCCACTGGTTTTGACACCGACAAGGGGTGGTTGAACAAGACCCCGTGTTGAAAAGTAGCCGGTGGAGGACCGGTGTAGGCTGGATGAACAGGAGCCCGTGGATGAACAGTCACAGGTGGATGCTGCAGGAGGTCGACGGTGGATGAACAGTAGCTTGTGCAGGCTGGAGAAGGTCAACGGTGGAGATTAACAGTATCCCGTGGAGTCCCATTTTGCAGTAGGCACATCCCTCCCGATGAACAGGACCCCCGTTTTGACCGTAGCACTCCAACACAAGTCCGTTTCCTCTGTTTTGCGGTACGCCACTCCCCTCCCGATCAACAGGGCCCCGTTTCGACCATAAGAGGTCCAAGAGAAGTCTGCTTCCTTTTTTTGTGGTACGCTAGACACCTCCCAATGAATAGGATCCCATTTCGACTGTGGCCGGTCGAACACGAGGCCTTTTCCTCCGTTCTGCGGTACGCCAGGCCTCGTTTTGATCGACTGTTCCATCCAACCCGGTTGGCTCCCGATGAACACGATGTCTTCTGTTGCCTCCCGATGAACACGACGCATTTCGTTGCCTCCCCATGAACACGACTACGACGCTGTTTCTCCGTTCCGACCCATCCATGTACACGAGCCCTGGTCGTACGTATGCACGAGTAGGCGTTTGAGACCCTGCCCGTATGTACGTACGTGACCGCATTTACTTTCTTGCACCCTAGCCACTGTACGTTCTTGTACATGCTACATGCGCGCCTCTACTACGACACATGCCCTTCCTTACACGGGCACGGTTCATCGCTGCAGCCTGCAGACAGACCGATCGACCAATATGTATGTACACGTTCATGACCAGAATGACAACGTTATGTACGCTTCAACCAGGTGGGTCCCGACTGTCAGGCACTTCCTTGCGTGTGAAGATGTAGCTGGTGGGTCCCAGTAGTCAGGGGGAAACGTTTTTTTCACGAAATACAGTGGCCCGTCTGATGGGTCCCTGCTGTCAGGTGATGGAATCATTATTTTCCGCGTAATAAGGAGGCATTTCCTTGTTGTGTCGATGGATCCAGTTGTCAGCCTCTCCACATATAGTACTCTTCCGATGAAAGTCGTTGCTTGACCACATTGACCACGCCGCGCTGAGAGCACCAAGGCAGTAGACAAAGGCGAGGCCTAGGAAGGGGACGGCGCGGAGCCGGGGAAGACGCGACAGTTGATGCCCACACGGAGAGGAGTACGAGGGTTCACTGGTTCGGCTGCGGTGTGAGGCTGCCATCCCCACAGGTCCTGGCCAGCGATGGGAATAGTAGAGGGCGACGAGGCCTCTGCGGCAGCACAGCCGGCCAAGAGATGCAGGAGCATGCGGCACGACCGGCGCTGCTTTGGGCGGCTGGAGGAAGAAGACCAGAGGTTGAAGAAGCACTACGGCCGTTGGATGGACATCGTATGGTCACTGGAGCTAGAATCATTCATATTGACTAAGTTGACAAAGCCCTCCATCCCCGTCAACTTAGTAGGCCCACAAACCAGCCTCCCATTATGGTGGGTCCCAGCTAGTAGGGGGTTATTCATTTTTTTGTGCGTAATAAGGAGGCACTTCCTTGCATGCGAAGATATAGCTGGTGAGTCTGACCTGTCAGTGGGGGCAACATTTTTTTTGCGAAACACAGAGGTCCTTCTGTGGGTCCCATCTGTCAGGTGGAGGAATCATTATTTCACACGTAATAAGGAGGCATTTGCTTGCGTGCGGCTGTGGACCTAGCTGTCAACCTTTCCACGTATAGTCCACATCCGATGGATGTCGTTCGTTGACCACACCACGCTGAGCACCAGGGTGGTGGATGTCAGCGAAGCCTAGGAAGGGAACGACATGGAGCCAAGAATGACTCAACAGTTGTTCCCCATGCAGAGGGGAGTACGAGGGTTTACTGGTTCATCTGCCGCCACCAGAGAATTGCAACAAGTGTGGTTGAGTAGAGGGATGGCTAGGCCAGCGATGGGAGTACGATGGGGCAGTGATGCCTGCGCGACAGCACAGCCGGCCGCGGGAGGAGGGAGGAGGCAGCCCCACCGGCGGTTGTTTGAGCAGCTAGAGCGGGAAGAGCAGAGACTGAAGAAGCACGACGGCCATTGGATGGACATCCAACAGTCACTCCTCTTGTATGTTGACTAAGTTGACACGACGTTGCGTGTGCATCAACCTTTTTCTTAGGAAAGCATACGCGTCAACCTGTAGTAGGCGCACGAGTCAGCCTCAAATCTGTGGAAAACATCATACAGCCCATCTGCCATTATTTCTAATAATTTACAGCCCATTTGCTAATTCTTAAGAATTTTTTTGGAGCCCATCTTCTTTTTGTTATCATTACACCCCATATTGTGGCCACGGTTAAAAATTATACGAAATTGTGCATATTTCGGTGCGGTCAACTGTTTTTAATCCCGAAATATCGAGTCACTTTCAAACTATTTTGAAAAATAATTTATGTAAATATAAGATCCACATAAATTTCCATGCGTAAAAATCAATGGAATTTAAAATCTTGTAATGAAAAAAATTGAAACTAATTCCCGGTTTGATATGTTCTAAAATTGTACAACCCATTTCTGGGCAAACTGAATGAAACTCTCCTCGTATTGAAAGGTTTGCAGACCAGCACGGCTCAAAAAGCAAGTAGGTCTCATTTGGGTATTTGTTTAAAAAAATAGAACTGGGCTACCTATTTTCAGCAACAAAAAAGCACAACTGGGCTGATGATGTGGTAAACATAAATAAAACCCTGATAAGACGGGCCATAGCCCCTGCACAGCCCCATTGTTACCCTGATCCGTCGCTAAAACTAGTATAAATAACAGCTGCGTGTTCCTCAAGAAAAAAGAGTAAATAACAACTGTGTGACCTACTGGGTCCCTGGCACTACTAGGAAAAGGCCTCCTAGTGGCGCACCTGTTTTGGCTACTAATGGCACACTACAGGTGCACCACTAGCACCACGCCATTAGAATTTTTTACTAATGGCGTACCACAGGTGCGCCATTAGTATCCCATAGAAGTGCGCCATTAGTACCAATTATTTTAAAAAAAATTCAGAATTTTTTTTCAATTTTTTTTCGGTTTTTTCTTAATCTCGGGTCACTATGGCTTAATCTCGGGTCAATATGCTTAATCTCAAGTCAAATCGCACTCTGTAGTCAAACTTCCTGGAAGGTCACCCATCCTCACACTACTCCAGCCCGAGCACGCTTAACTTCGCAGTTCTATCCAACCCCAGCAACAACTCACTTCACATGCACTTGTTGATATATCTAGCATATCAATTCTATTAAACCTTGTTGATGTCTAGGACTTTGTTCATGTTCATGAGTATGATGAAATTTTGAAAAAATATTTCAAACTTCCCGGTCATATTAAGTATCATATTTTGAAAAAAAAATCCAAAATTTTTTTGAAACCAATTTTCTTTCTGTTACTAGTGGCGCACCTAGCAAATGCAGCGCCACTAGTAAGTTTGAATTTTTTTCATTTTCCCCCCTCTAGATCTTAAAAGCCCCGTATCTTTCGTTCTGTTAGGTTTTTGGGGATTTTGAATATGTTGAACACTTTTCGAGTAGATGATTTTTCATATAAAAAACTTTTTAATCTGAGTTCGTATGCAAAAGTTATGCCCATTTTACTAAATTCCATAGAGATTTTGCAAATAAAGTCGAAATTCATATTTGTAAATTTTCCCAACAACTAGACCACATATCACATGGGATATTTTTTTATTTTTTGACATTTCCATCATTTTCTTTTATTTTTCTTAAAACTGAAAAGGCAGTCCATGGGGGTGCATTTAGCACCAGGGTTACTAATGGCGCACCTGATGTGTGGTGCGCCATTAGTAGTTTTGGGTTACTAATGGCTCACCTGGTGTGTGGTGTGCCATTAGTTGTTTTGAAAAATGAAATGAAAAAACTTTGTTAGTAATGGCGCACCATGGGATAGTGTGCCATTACTAGTTAAAACTAGTAATGGCGCACTGTCCCATGGTGCGCCATTACTAACAAATTTTTTTATTTTTTTTCCAAAACTACTAATGGCTCATGGTGGGTGTGGTGCGCCATTACTATGTCAACTAGTAATGATGCACTATCCCATGGTGCGCCATTACTAACAATTTTTTTTCAAAACTACTAATGGCGCACCACACACTAGGTGCGCCATTAGTAATATATTACTAATGGCACACCTGTATCTAATGCGCCACTGCTATATGCAGTGGCGCACGTCATACACGGTGCACCATTAATGTCCATATCATCTATAACCCTTTTCCTAGTAGTGTGGTGTCAGCCGATCGTTGTGTAATTCTCTCGTTTATTGACTACGTTGACAACAGCATGAGCCCCAGATTTCCAACCATTAGGAGGAACCATTTTTTGGGCTTGTAATAACGAGGCACTTGCTTGTGTACTGCCATGACGGTGGTGGGTCCCTACTGTCCTCCTCTCCATGTACGGTCATCTCCTTGTTCCTCTCGGTTGTTGACGACATTGGCAACACAAGAGGGCGGCGCACCGCGCACGGCGATTGAACCAAGGTGGTGGACGATGGCGAGGCCTCGGAGTGAACGAACAGGAGCCGTGGAAGATGCGTCGGTCAGTCACAGGTGGAGGGGAGTACGAGGTTTGACTGGTTCGGGTGCGTGTTGGTGCTGATGTCACCGGAGAAAAACTGGACGTGTGAGGGGATAGAGGGAGGGACTGGACAACGTTGGATGGTACGGTAGGGCGGTAGACGCGCAGCCAGCCATGGGAGGCGGGAGCAGGCGGAGCCGACGGGGTGGTTTGGTTTGGCGGCTGGAGGAACAAGACAGGAGATAGAAGATACACGACTGCTGTTGGATGTCAATCCAACGACTGGTAGGCAGAATCGTTTGTAGACTAGCTAGGAAGTCGACACCACCTTGGATAGGCTATTTCCTCGTGGGTCCCAAATGTCGGAATCGAAATCTGTCACGGTCATGCAACCTTTCCAATGAAAATTTATAGCCCATTTGGTTTGCTAGTTCAAAATAAGGTTGTGGGTGCTGGTGGGGGCTAATCACTTGGCTTCTGTAATGCAAAGTGAGCTCAAGCAGCCGGTGAGAGTGATGTTATTTCCCTTAGTTGGGATTTGTTACAATATTTCAGCCTAAATTAAACGAATGGCAAGACATTTTCCTTGTTTCAAAGAAAATATGACAGTCACAGCCGAGTTGAAAAGGGCAAGAACATCTAACTCCAACTTATAAACAGTACAAAAGCATGAGGGTTAATTGTTCATCAGGTTTAGACAAAACCCAGGTTGAAATGGGCAACAACATCTAACTCCGGCACTATTTTCGGTAGTCACAGTCAAATGGATCGGTCAGGTCCATAGAATGAACATCCTGGGTTGTAAAATTTACTGGATTATGACCACAATAATTTGTAAATAGAAGCCCGGCACGTTCAGAAGCTCTTTTGCCCCTGAAACTCCTTTTTTTCCTCTTCGACATACCCATCCATCAAAACTATGCTGCTGATAAACTTAAGCCTGATGGACAATAGTAACCTCACACTTAGCTGGAAGAATGTGACAAATCTAGTATTTGTATGGTTGGCTACATATCGTTCTAGCGTTATTGTCTTCAATCGGATGTCATGAGAACTGAGAAAATCCCGGTGCTTACGAATCCATTGATTGGTTATAACATTCTTACCCTGTCATGTTGCTTAAATAGACATGAAGATTGAAAACAGTTATGGTCTAAAAAAAGAGTGTCGAAAGAGCAACAACTAAATGGTTAATTCTAGTACACTATATGCAGGCTTCCAATGTGCGTGACATTATCACGTTTATATACAACTTCTCTAGACATGGAAAGCATTGCACCAAGCCAATAATCTTGTTGAGATCAAAACTATTCATTTGGATATATAAGATCTTGATAGAATCGAGCACCATTGATAGGCTATCCATGGAGAAACTCTTCATTGAGCATAGAACATAGTATTAGTAAAAAATGTGTACTCCAAAATGATATATAACTGATGCGCGGAAATTTAAACTGCAGTGTATGGTTAAATGTGTATATTATAATACAAAGTACCTGAAGAACTATGGATCCAAACACCATATTGAAATGAGCACAGACATCATGTATTACACCCAAGGTCTCCAGTTTAGGCGCAGAGAGGGCGGTCATTTGCGACACTGAATAACTAGAATCAAGGATCAACCTTTGAAGTGAGGGGGCATCTTGGATGATGAGCTGCCTTCCATCAAAAGAAATTCCAATTCTGACAAGGTTAGGCAACTTTATTTGGAGACAACCGATTCTAACTGTGAAAACAAGCACCAAGCACTCCAGGGCAGGGCAACTGGAGTGGATGATACTATGCAATGAGGCCTCCGATATACGAACCCGCACAAGTGAAAGTTTCTTGAGAAATGGGAGTCGAAGGTTTAGTAGGTAGCACAGTGCAAAGGTGGCGGTGTGGAGAGAGGAGGGAAACTGTGAGATGGACATCAGTGCTGATGGTACAGGTACATGGCGTTGGATATCTGGTAGTTGATTTCCAGGAGAACAGTAGAACTCAAGAAGCTGTAGTTCTGTGAATTCAGGGGATTTCAGCCAGGTGTCCACCGTGAAGGGCATGCTATGCTTGCTCAGGTAGCATGACGGGATGCAGAGGCTTTGAACGGAGCCCTGACGGGAGGAGATAATGGCTCTGGGGATTTCAAAATCATTGAAGAGAGATAGCTGAAGACAGTCGAGATTAAGGGGCACGACGCGCCATAGAGGGCGCCATTGAATTGAGAGGACTTGGGTGCGGTAGCAATCCATGTTGGGGAGAAGCGAGATGATCTCCCCAAGGACGGCGTCCGGGAGATCTCTAATGTGGTCCACCCGAGATTCTATGGGTTCCTAGGATCCGGTGGGGGCGGGGTCGCCGCTTCTCCCCACACTGCCGAGTGCGGGATCGACAACATGCGTCGACGCTGGTGGGAGCCTCATCTTCTTGGAGCTAGGGTCAGCCGACTCCATTTTCCTCGAGGGCGGCGTGTCGCGCTCACAGATTTCAGCAGAGTAATGAATGATGAGCCTAGTTCTAGTGCGAGTGAAGAAGAAGGGGAGCTGGAGTTTTTCTGTAGTAGTGAGGAAGAAGGGGAGCTGGGGTTTTCTAAAGGAGTGAGGTGAGGAATTTGGGGGTACTAGTGGAGCGAGCTGACATGAGGTGGGTTGGAGTGAGGAGGAAGAAGAGCACCCAGGTTTTTTTGGGGCGTTGTGTTGTGTGTGGGTAGCACCTCTCATTAAGTAAATATATGGGTTTTGAATTGATTTTATTATTTACTAGGGTGGATGGGTTGTTTTGTCTTGGGCCCAGAGAAACAATTACTACTAGTACAGTGGAGACACTCTACAACTACCCAGAAAAACAACAACTACTAGTAAAGAGGATACACTACCGCTTGTGGCTCCTCCTAGGTCATCGAAACGTCTCCCTCTACTGAATGCCATTTTACTTTTGTTCACCGACATGCAGGCCATGCCGCGCGCGGGACCAAATGTCGTCCAGCAAATTAGAAGGTAGTATGCAGGCGGAGAGTCACCCCGGTCGTAGCGCGGTAGTAAAGAGCTGTCGTATCACAAAACCCCACCTCCCCGCACTCTATGTTTGACGAACAATGCAACAAGAATTTCACTCTTCGTTGAATCCCCTTCTCCCTTACCGTCTTCAAGAAATCCAACACTCTCATCTGCCACTGTTCTTCTCTCCCAACGAAGGGAAGGTAAGCGGATCTATGATATTGGTATATTTTCATTCAGAGAAAAAAAGAACTTTTGCAGAGCAGTAACCGACCCTCACTCTCTCTTTTGTTTCATTGTCATTGTGATTGTGTTTTCCTTTTAGTGGTCTCGTAGTATTCGTCAGTTTCATGATGGACCAGGGAGAACTAGGCAAAGATCTGCCGATATTGGAGCAGACGCGGGAGGCTGATCCCCACAAGACAGAGAGCTCCAAGAAGATGGAGGCAGCCACCAAGCCGACCCCAGATACACTCACGGCCACTACTGAGATGGTTAACGCCCGTTTGAGGTTACAACCCCCGTGGCACTGCAGGAGCAGTTTCCCCCCTTCGAGGATGTGTCCTCCCACCCAGCTGAGCTGTCCAAGGTGATTTTGTTCTATGCCGATCTTGATTGCGGTTATTCATCTAAGTATGTGGTGATGAATAATGCAAATTTTTATTAGCTTCATTGCCATGCCATACAAAGTGGTTTAAATAACTTGTGTTTCTTATACTAGAAAGTAATTCAGAATTTGTTTCTGTTTCAATTAGAGCCTTGATCCAGACAAGGATTGTGTGGTTGTACATGTCACTCGCGATGAGGTGGATGACTTGAATATATGCACTAGGAAAACAGAGTTCTTAGGCTATTGGATCATGGAAGCCGTCTGCACTTATACCAATGTCGACTTGTATTCTAGCCTCACTGTTGTCAGGCGTGTTGTCCAGGGTGTACTAAAGCAAAAGAAGTTCAAAGCTACTCCTTCATTTGTGAGGCATACTGTTCTTGTCAAGCTTACGCATGAAGATGATGAGGCATGCGTCCACAAACAAGTTTATGAGTGGAGAGGCCATAAGGTTATCTTCATGAAGGTTCACATGATTGAATTGCGGCCGGACGTCCTCGATGATCTTCATGGCTAGGCCCGTCTTGTGTCCAGCCCAAATTAGATCGAGGCATGAAATAGTTGCCCCAACTAGTGTTTAATAGTAGTTTGGATTGTGTCTTATTATCCGAACCTTGCCTATTATTGAGCCCTCTGGGCTAGTACTCTGTTTGAATCGGTCTATGGGAACTGCTGCTACTTTTCTGTGCCCGTGAATCATGTGAGAACCATCGTAATTGTTGCCAAAACACATACATCCTCACTAGTTTTTTCATTAATATGGAATGGTAAGACATAAGGTGTCCCGGTTTATCATGTGAGCAGTGTGTGTTTGATGAAATAGAGTACTCGCTTGAGAACTATGCGCTAATGTATACATAAGTACTTGTAAACACTGTTGGTGCTACCCCACTTGTAAACAGTTGTGCAAAACACGTCACATTGGCTCAGCTCACTTCAACGCTAGGCTATCGACCAACTAACAATCAATAATCTGTTGTCTGACATATAAGCAACTACGTATCTTGTTATAGTGGTTCATGCAGTTAACTGAGGCGACAATGTAAATTCCAAACATTCACACACTAGTCCAGTGTTCATGTGGAACACTCACATTAAACTCGGCTTCATATAACACTTGAAAAGCTTAAGTTAAGCAATATAGGAATACCTAAAAACTGGTGGTTAGAGGACGACAACTTGGAATAGCCATCTTATTTTGTGCAGTTGTACTAAATCTGAGGTGTGTACTTTTGATTGCGCAGATAGAAAGAATATGGAGACAGACAACCCTGTTTGCGCAAATACAAAATACAGTTATTTAAACAGTGACAATTATTTGCAGTGGCATATGATTGACAACAACATCTATTGTGTTATAATTGGCACTAGATTAACAGTATGAAAGTGCCCTTAAGTAAGTAGCATCACATCACATCAACACTGCCACTAGATTAACATGCAGAACAATAGCATTAGTATTACTGTCATGAGAGTAGCACATGGTCAGTAAATGTGCAATCAAATTTGTGCAGTTCCACTGGGATGAAGCAATGTTAGCGGTGTGAGATTTAAGTGTAACTACAAAAACACAATTCATGGGAAATAAATCAAGACAGAAGAACTTCATAAAATGGTGGTGGCATTGCTTCAATATATAGACGGCACAAGACCATTTCTTATAGTGACAATAGGTGGCATTGCTTAATGCTTCATGTGATTTTACATTAGCGGTAGCGATATGGGCGTATGGACAACATTGGCATAAAGTGGTGAGGCAGATGTGGTTGCCGAGAGCGGCAAACACTCAGGCATCATGTCTGCATTTGTCCCATTTTTTATCTCCTTGACGACATTTTCCTATGTGACTACAGGAAATCTAGACCTGCTCATTCTCATTTGTGTTGTCCCCCAATACCCCTCACTTTCTTTCCTTTTTCAACCAAGAGACAGGTCCACTTCCCCCTACCCTTCGCCATCCACCATGCTTTCTTCGCCTTTTCAACCAAGAGACTGGTTGGGTAGCCAGTATCTACTATGTTCCCCCATTTCCTCTTTGAACCAAGTCCTAGATTCATGCTACAGCTTTCCCACTTTCCTGCCTGTTTGAATCAACTCCTAGATTCGACCGTATGAAATTGCTTTACGTCTAATAATAGTAGAAGTCTAGGTGGCTTTGGAACAGCCGACGGAAATAGAAAAAGATCCACATGCAACCACGTGGGGAGCTGGGGCAGTAGAGCAAGGAAGGTTTCGAAGGAATATATACTTGAGGGTCGTCGGCATGTGGCGAAGACGGAATTGGGAGGCCGCATCTTGGCCACAATACCGCAGGGAGGAAGAAGGGGTCGGAGGCCCTCCCGAGCCGGCGCTCTCTCAGAGAGAATGGCACAGCCGCCAATCAGGATGCGCAGGCAGCCGTTGGTCTCCTCCCTCGTCGCCGACGACAACGTGAACGATGCACCTAAATCCCTGCCGAGGTCGAGGTGGTCCAGCCGGATTTGTGACCAACCGTGAGCAGAGAGAGAGAGTGTGGCCACCTATGTCTTGTTAGATGAGGAGACCATGAGGGAGTGAAAGAGAGGAACCCTGGTAAAGCAAGCTCTAAGGCTCCTGCTTATATATATATAGATATATAGTGGAGTGATATTGTTGTACCAGCTTCAAAAAAAATGCGCTCCTACGTGTATCTACGAGTGGGTCTGAGAGAACTAGTGCGTGCGTACACCACTTCTCTTCGTGAGCATACAATATACTATGCCCAAAGAACGTTCGCCACAAGAGTAATATTATAAGTGTGTGATGTGTGAGCTAAAATAAAAGGTGCGCGATGTCTTTTGTTTTTTAGAAGTTCTGAGGGTAGGTGTGAAGAGCACATATGTGTGTGACGTCTACCTGCAGATAGATGGTGGGTGCGAGAGGACTCGGGAGAGTCGTGACTTGTGAGGGTGCGTGTGTGCGTGAGAGAGAGGGGGCATGTGTCAATGCAATGCATGTGTCCGTAAATCATTATCCAAAAAACGTTCGCCACAAGCCGTTTCCTGACGAACACTGTAAGAACCGTTAGATCAGCATCTACCAGTGTCAGTTTTTCCATGTCATTTAACAGAGCAGCCACTCCTCCTACACACAAATCTTCCACGTGAGTGTTAGCAACTGTCGTATGCTCCTCTCTCCATTCCAAAATGCACTTCATATAGCTTTATTGAAAATTCGAACCTCGCAAACTTTTACCAAGTTTTCGTGTACCAAAATGCACATATAGAGTACCCAGTATGTATTATTTCATTCATCTTCGAGAGGTAAATATAAAGATGGGGGAGGAGTCTACAAAGAAAGACCGTCGTATCACCTGCAGCAATTTCAACCATCCTTTAGTGTGGAGGAATATCATAGGAACTCTATATGATATGATTTTTATTGGATTTTTTCCTTCAGAGCCAATTGGTTCATAGGAATAGATTCATATACTCCACATTTCAAAGGAAATAAACATGTTATCATTTTTATAGCTTTAGAGCCACTTGGTTTATATGAATGGATTCCTATACTCCCATAATTTCAAAGGAAAACAAACATTAGCATATATTCAATAGAAAAGTTCCTATGATGTGAACGAAATGACATCTCTTTTCTAATCCCTCCTCATAGGAATAGAGATACATGTCATCTCTAGATTGAATAGAAAAGTTTCTATGATGTGAACCAAATGACATCTCTTTTCCAATCCCTACTCATAGGAATTGAGATACATGTTATCTCTTTCCCTACAACTTCCACGTATACATCTTCTATTCCTAAATAGCTTGTAGCTAGTACAACCCACTAGTAGCTTTTTTCCTAGACATGCAACTATGGCACAAGAACACGTCATGCATGCAAGTCATAAATCACATTGTTTTTCTACTCTATGCATGCAAGCACCACATCATCAATTTGTGCATGTTACTCATAAGTTATTTCTTGCATTAAATTTTGTATTGACAATGTATGTGCTGGTCACGTGCACACATATGTAGTTCACATTCAAATTTTTGTTAGAAATGTCATTACTTTAACTGCAATTCATTTTTTCTCTTTGTACTCCCTCCATCCAGGTGTGTAAGTCATCTTCCGAAAACCAAATAATCCCAAAACACTTTGGCAAGGTATATTAACTCCCTCCTTGATTCTTGTTTCGTCTAGGAGCACTACTGCCATTGGATATCATCAACATTCCACCAGATTCCGCCACATGTACATTATAGGAGACTCCATGGTTGAACTTAAGCATAATGCACAAACCTCAAAACACAAGCACTTCTCCTTTGTTCTAGAATCTTCCTTATCATAATTTCCCAAACTTTTTTTGGAAATGAATTGCCATTATTTGTATTTTAATTCATGCTTCCGGCTCGTATGTTGTGTGGAATTGTGAGCGGATAACAATTTCACACAGGAAACAGCTATGACCATGATTACGCCAAGCTATTTAGGTGAGACTATAGAATACTCAAGCTTTACATGCAATAGTGTGTATTTATTCATAATTTGGTTTCCAAATATCATGCATTCAATGAATGTGTACCTTACTAGTTTTGAGTAGAGTAGCAAATTTCACGTGGCCGCGGGTATATCAAAATGCAGGGCCCATGCATGGTTGCCTTTCGGTCGAACCTATGTCCACAATTTTTTGTACATATATCTCCACTGGTCCTCGAACCCAAAATGCTGCCTAGTTCCCATAAAACCAAGCAGCCCACACATATTAAGGCATCGACTCGAAGTCAATCCCTCTCCTGTTTACTACGACATGGCCCCGCACACCGTAGTACTCCTACAAACCCTACCGCCGCATGCATCATCAGTTTTCTTCAAGAGGACGAGGGAGAAGAGGATTTGTAGTGGAGGCGCTTTCAAAAAAAGTATTTGTAGTGGACGCCCCTACCCTAGGGTGCCCTAGGTAGCTGCTCCACGCATCATTAGTTTTCTCTTTTTCTTTATGCTCTTGCACCCTAGAGTGAAATGATGGTTGCTTCATTTGTCTAGCTTAATGCGGGAACATCAAGTATAATAAGGTGATGTGAGCATGTTGTAAGGATTTAAATACTATATCTTTCCTGACTTGGAAGAGAGAGAAGAGGAGGGGGAAGAGAAGTGGACTGTAGACTTACACCCGACTATAGCACGTCCTCCAAGAAGCTATGTGAGAGTGTATGGTGGGTCATATGATAGAAAAGTAGTACTTCCTTGTAGCCCACTACTATACGTGTTGGCTACTATATTGGCTATAGATGACATGGCGAGATGTTATAGCCAGCAACGGGCTATATTATTAACCATGCTCAAAAGGTGGGGCTTTATGATTTAACCCCTGATCGCACATTTACTACTACTGCGGCGCTACGACCGGGGTGCCTCCAAGTCCAACCGCTGCTCCAAAATGTAATTTGGTGCATCGCACATGGAACAAGATGGTGGATGAGCCACATGTCGGCCAAAGGGATCCTGTTAAGTATGTTGCCATTTCATGTCTAGACTGACCCTGCTTGAGTTGCTATGCCAACACGACAGGAGCTGCCTACCACTTTGTTTTGCTCCTTGGTGAATCCCGACTATATTGATCTAAAAAGATACATACTGTACTACCCTCCCCGTCTCGGTTTATAGGGCGTGCATGTAGTTCTAGGTCATCCATTTGACTAACTAAGGCCCTCTTTGATTCATAGGATTCTCAAACCGCAGGAATAGGAAAAATAAAGGATTGGAGTGGCATGCCCACTTGAATCCCATAGGTTAGCACCGAGTGTTTGATTCCATAGGAAAAACAAAGGAAGTGGGAAAAGAGGTTGGAGTGGATGCTAGATTTCCAATGAAATGTAGTATACATGATTCCGTAGGAGAAATTCCAATAGGATTCAATCCTATGAATCAAAGGACCAATGCAGGAGAAATTCCTAAGGATTCTAACCCTCCAAAAATCCTATGAAATTCATTTGAATCAAGGGATCTCTAAATATGAGTTACTACATCAGAAAAAGTATATAATTGGATTCTCAAGCGGATGTAGTTTCTAAACATATACTATTCATCACATATATTGCCAGTTAAATTCTCAACCTATAATGACGTGCATGCCCCATCAACCGATACAGAGAAAGTAGTAAAAATGTGGTGATTTTACTAAGCAATGGGCGGGGGAGCATGGCCTGTCATGCGGTCCCACGTGTCATGGTGTACCAAGGTGATGCGCATGTCCTTCTTGAGGCAGAACAATGGCAGAAGCAATACTACGTGGTTTCCTTGAAGGAGATGATGGCGAAGCAAAGTGTGAAATAATGTTTGCTTCATCCGTTTGGGAAGGTGCGGCATTGTGATTGGACGTCTCATTGCTGATTACTACTATTGGGGTGGTACGACTGTGGTGCATCCCCCGCTATTCTGCACTGTTATTTGGTGCATGACACGTCGACCCGGTTGCTATATGTCCCACATATCAGTGAGAGGAAGTACAGAATTCATAAAAGCGAGCGTCAAGGGAGAAGTACAAGACACGTCTTGGTTTTTGTTGCTTTGCGCGATCCATCGATTCAAACCCAGACTAAAAAGGGGAGGGTGGGTCTTTTCCCGCGCGGCAGCTAGGGGAGTTTGGCATACTTTGTTCGAGGCAAGGAGGCAAGAAGGGAAACATGTAAATAAAGGTTGAATGACTTAGTTTTGGTAAAATCTAATTTTACGGAGTACGTACCCACTATGGAAGTACTACTACTACTTACTACTCCCTCCTTTCCGGTTTATAGGGCTCATCTAAAAAAGTCATTTTTCCATTGCCGCACACATTCTGGCAGAAACTCAACCAACCGAACGAAATTCATGCAAACATGGAGATATTTCATATATACAATGACGAAATTCATATAAAATACCTGATTTTCATACAAACATGATGGATTTCATTACATTCAAATCAACTAAGCGGTGATAGTTCTGGACAGCACATGTATATAATACCTGGCCTAAGTGGTCGCCCGCCGATCCATTTGTGTTCCTCATGTCCGGTAGGATGATCACCTGACTGCTGGGAGCCCCGGAGGTATATACTTCAGCGCAAAGGACGGCTCGCTTCCCCACTGGCCAATTGATATGGTTGGCTGATGCCCAAGATGATGGTGGAAGGGGGCTTCTCCGCTTTTGTCGAGCCCATGCGGGGTCGATGAAGGTCCTCGCAACAAAAGGAAATGGCAAGACACCTGCTGTGTACGCCGGCGTCGCCTCTGCCGTGGCCTTCATGGGACCCAAGCGGTGGCGGCCTCTTGTGTTCTACTTTTCCTCGATGATGGTGGCGGATGCGGAGGCGCTGTCCATCGAACCGTCGCTCTCCATGCACCCGGCTTCTGTCTCTGCTTGCATGGCGCGGCCGGTGGCATGGGAGTATCGGCCACAGAGATGGGAGACGCGGTCACAGACATGGGAGGCGCTGTCGCCGCTCCTCGTCGAGCTAGCCTGGAGCGGCGAGTTGCTGAACCGCGCGCCGACTTGGGGTGGCAACTGGCTCCGTCAGGCGAGAGGAGGAAGGTGGATCAGCGAGCTGCGTAGCTCATATCCGGCGGGCTCATTGGGCCACTCAGCCGGCTACGATGCGAGATAACAACTCTTCGTAAGCCATTGTAAGAGTGGACAAAATGGTGAAGGAGGAGATAAGGGAGCGGCGGAGGTGTGCGATTCTTGGCCGGCGTTTGGCCTCGTTTAAATAGGAGATTCAATAGATGGCGGACGGGAGGAGCTCAGCCGGCATTGCGTTTAATGACGGCCCGGTCATGAACGGACGTGTGTCCAGAGTGGGTTTCTCAGCTTCCACACGGGTTTCATGGAGGCATTTGAATGCGGAGAGGAGGCGTGTTCAGTCGGGCTTTCATCGAGTGGCGCCCTCGACTCTGATGTACGACACCATGTTGTTCTTCCACTAACGTGTGTGCTCTTTGGATAGAGTGGCCTGCATGTCAGTGACCCAACGCAGGCAGCCCATGACAAAGGAACTTTTGGTGGGCCAGGGCGGTCAGAAGCGGACATTTAATAAACCAATGATTATTGTTCATTGAGTGTGACTTCATCTATTTCATTTAGATAAGCCTACTATATAATGTAAGAGAATTTTAAAATTTTCATATATACGTTGATAGCCCATTCGATACTTTGTGATTCATAAAGACCGCTGCAAACATCAATGTTCTGCTTATCACAAATAAGATTGATTAATACCCATGACAATCCATGTCCTTAACAAAGGGTGCATGCACTTATAGGTTGAGCGTGTGTCTTGCACCGTGTGCTGTGTGCATGCAGGCGTGCGAGTGTTGCGTGCATGCATGTGTACGTTTTAGTGTTGCATGCATGTGTGTGTATGTGCATGTGTTCATGTGTGCATGTGTACGTGTCAGTGTTGCAAGCCTGCATGCGTGCGTGTGTTCGTTATGTGTATGTGTAAGTGTTGCACGCCTGAATGCATGCGTGTGTTCATGCGAGTGTTGCGTGTGTGCATTTGTATGTGCTGGGTGAGGCTAAACGTTAGTCACCTGACTTTTTCATCTTTTGTCAGTAGATTTTCTAGCCGTTGGACACGAACTCAAGGGCCTGCAGTTTATCTTCAACCTCCACCCCCTGAGCCGCCAGCCGCCCCCAGCCGAACTGCTGGCCGCCGCCGCCAGCACCACCACGCTGCCTCGCCCACCCCGAAACCACTCCCCACCGCCGGTCCTCTGTCGCCCCAGCCATCCCTCTAGCCCCCTTGCGCCGAGCTTTTTCTCCGGCGATCCCCACGCCACTGCCCAATCACCGCGCCCCCACAGCCGGCGACTGCCAACAAGAGGTCTCACGACTTCGAATCCCCACCGACCACTAATTTATTACCGTTTCTGTCCTTCATATACGCGCTGACGCGTGGGCCCTATGGTAATGTGCGCTGCTGAATGTGGACCGTTTGACTGGTCAATTGATCGTGTCATCAACAAATTACGAAACTGTATAGTGAGCCAGTGACCGTATGATCACCATAAAATGTATTTTATTAACACAGTACAGACTCAAACTACCATTTCTTTCTTTCATATACGCGCTGATAGGCGGGCCCCACTGTTACGCGCCCTGATGGTGCAACACTAGTTGCGCCACAAGAACGTTTGACTGGTCAATTGATTGTGTCATCAACAAAATATGGAGTTGTATGGGTGAGCCAGTGACAGTACAATCACAACATGTATTTTTTAACACGGTACAGATGCAAGTGCTCATATATATGCGCAAGCACTCACCGCTATAAGCGCACACACGCAGAGCCTACCCCTATGAGCACCTTCAAGAGAGTGAGCCAGCATATGATCTTGATATTTTACGAAGTCACCATAGGTGCCTCATAGTCGAGTGGAACTTCTCCTCCAACTAAATGCACATCGCCGGAAAATACTGAAATTAACCCAGGATAAATGCGAGCACCAGGACTTTAACCCTGGTGGGCTCGAGAAACCACTGTCCTTCTAACCATCCAACCACAGATTGGTTAGCACCAGAAAATGTATGTGGTGACTGTTATGAGCTTATTCTGAAGTCTAGTGACCATCTACTGCTTTCGCTTGAAATACAATGACCGTCACGTGTGAATGTGTCATGGGCATGCATACTTTTAGAGGGCCGAGAGATAGTTTGTGTGCGTATGTGAAAGTGGTGTAGAAAGAGGGGTTGTCCGGTGGAGACAAGGAGAGATATGCCTTTCGTTTCTCTTTCCCATGACTAATATTTTCAGAGAAAATATTAACATTCACAATGCAGAACAAATATTTTTGGATGCACCATGCAATTAACTTTCTTGTATAACATTGTACTATTGTATATGCTTGTTTTCTTAGTGGCCGATTGCGTGTGTGGTGTGGTGGGCACGTCATTTCTAGTTGGGGTGGGCACGTCATTTCTAGTTCTGGTGGGTTAACATTAGGACTCATGGTATGTTCCATCCTGCGCCACATAGGTTGGACCGAGACGCATTATACGAAGACCCATGCAGAGGACTCGGGATACAACGCAAAGCTACCAGAGTCGTGGAGGACTCTATCCCCACCAGTGATAAGCCGACTATATATTATTTGTAACCCTATGCCCCGAGAATGTTATAGAATCATGGGGGCTAGTTCGTCGATAGTATACACACACGCACAATGCCTGGTATTCACGTGTACTTTGTACACACCCCTATCACTAATATATATATATATAGTACCAGGAGTAGGCTTTTTCCACAACTGCAAGGGTCCAAACTTGGGTAAAACTTTGCCTCGTATTACCATCCAGCCTAACAGTCAGGGATATCCTACCGAATGATCTGATGGAATCATATCTGCCAACTACTAAGAGAGAGGTGTGTGTGGGGGGCAATGTGTGCGAGAGAGGCCTAAAGATAATGTGCGTGCGGGAGACACGTAGGCACATATATGTGCGTATAGAGGGCTAGTAGAGACCATGCGTGTGTATCTATGCATGTGAGAGAAATAGTGTTTTCCAACAGAGATTAGTGAAAAGAGTGGTAGATAGTAGTCAGAAAGAGAGAGAGAGAGAGAGAGAGAGAGAGAGTGTGCGTGAGACACCCCGACACCCCGGGAGAGATTGTGAGCATGTGTGAAAGAGAAATGCCGATGTATATCAAGTGTGTGCACTTATGCGTTAGATAGAGAGATATATAGCGCGTTTGCGAGAACGGGCCGAGGCATAGTGCATCTACGTGTAAAAGGTAGTTCTATGCACTAAATTAAAATATAAATGCCATTATTATTTTTGTATGAGATCATGAATTTTGCAATTTGCGTATGAATGAAAATCGGTCTATTAGACACCCATACTCTATTGAATTCTAGCATGTGCATGTGTTTATTTCATATTATCGATCCATAGAGTGAGAGCGGTTTGAAATACAGGCAATGCATTGCTTTTGCAATTCATATATAAACGTTAATTAGTGCACTCCATGTTGTTAGTGTGAAGCACTTTATACATTTGTCACTTACATGGATACATTCCAAATTGCTAGCTACGGAATAGAATACATGTTGAATTCAACATAAAGGGGGCTTCGAAGATTCGAATTCATAGGAAGTGCATTTATCTATTTGAACCCGACATAATGGCATTTGTAAATCAGATCTAAAAGGGGACATCAATCTTTGTTGTGCATTTGAACATGCTATATATTCATACGCATGTCTAACTATTTTTTTGCAACCAAGGAGATTATATCTGGAACCATGCATGAACTGAGGTAAGTTGCATATTTTTTGATATATACTCGTGTACAATGTATATTCAAATGTACCCCCTCCATTCCAAAATAATCGTAGTTTTAGGATTTTCAAGAGTACAGATTTGTGAAGTTCGACAAATCCTGAAAGTTCAATTCAAGAGAACCGAAAACGTTAATGCTTCTGCTCCCAAATATTGAACGAAGCGCCAAATAAGCCTCTGGTCACCCAAAACCGCGTGAGACTAATGTTTGGTGGCAGGAAATTCCTGACTCTGGCCCATGTAACCTATCGGCCCGATGTCCAAAGGTCTAAACCAGGGTAGGTTTGTAACTTCACCAAGACGCCAATCTCAACCGCCTCCGAGAAGCACTCATACGCCGAGGGCTCCTAAACACCCATGCGCTTGGCCAAAATCTATCCTGCACACAATTTGGGACACCTAAGATTACTGTCCTACCCCCAACACGAAATATGTCCGAAATTTTAGATGGGGGCAAAGTTCGTAACTGTCCCAAATTTCAAACAAGCGCGTCCCAAACCAAAACATTGTTTCCCCTTAGTTCCCCCTCCCTCTGTTTCCCGATTCATACACTGTGGGAACCAAAACGCCCTCTCCACCAGTCGCGAAACCCCATCCTCCTCCGTCCTCCACCCCATCACGGCCAATCCACCGCCACGTTCCTCCATCAAGCTGGAGCCAGTACCCCAACGTTGTCGTCCAATGCAACCACAACCGCAACACCCTCAAGGACTTAGCAGCTGAAGCCGAGGAAGATCTGCCTCCATGGCGCCGATGCCGACGTGCGCCGTACCGGAACCTCTTCGACCATGCCGTCCTACGCCTCACCACTGCCTCTCCACTATCGCATCTGTCCACCGCACCGGAGCTGTTCCCGCTATGCCGTAGTTTGCCACCTCAGATCTAGTTCCCCGTAACCGACAGACGGCCACCGCACCACAGTCAACAACTTGTCCATGGTTTGTCCAAGGCTCCGCCGTCCTCCACAACCTCTCATTTCTAGGGAACCACAAGAAGATCATTGGTAAAATAGAAGGAGGACACATCACTGCTAGTAGAAAGAGGTACTCCTCTCCCTTATTCGTGCAAATCTTACGTCTCTGCTCACACCGTGTTCATCCCACGAAAGAAACTAGTTGAGTGCTTCTTACTACATCTTCTTTGTCATACTAAATGCACAAGGTTTCCTCCCATTTACTATTTCACCTTTGCTAGAGGTTTGTAGCCCTCCTGGATTTCAATTCAGCGTTAGTCAAATCGCAATTAAAAGAAGTAGCACCCACTTAGGTGCGCGGAGCACCCACTCCGCCTGTTCACCGGGGAAGCAGCGCATTGACGTCTATCATAGGGGTGTGGGGCGTAGGAGCTGCTTGCGCCCGATCTATAGGTCGGCGGGGCTTGAAGGGATGGCCGGGGGGCGGTGCCAAGCATGGCGGTGCGGTGAGGTCAAGGGGAGGGAAGAGGCAGGGGACTGGGCCGGTGGTCACTGGCATTTCGAGGAAGATCATAACACTGACTGGCTGGAGGTAGATGAAGGCGATCTACCTGTTCTTTGTACATCAGATGATGCATAAAAAATGGACTGGCCTATTTGTTTCAGTGACTGTTATTTTCAGAGAACCACAACTTGTGGTGTGCTGGTGGAGCATCTGCATTTCCCAGCCATCCCTGTGCTCATATTTCATAATCCTAGAATCTAGTAATTTCGTGTGCCATGCATGTTGTAGAGCTATCATATGTCTCCCGTCATTTATTTCTCACCGACCTGCTATCTGCTACATTTACACTGCACTACTTGTTCACACACTTCACCCATACTCACACTATTGTTTTTTTATGCATGGGTATTTCAGGCTCTGACACAGTGTTGATGAATACAAAAAAAGAAAAGATAGAAGTCGCTCCAGTGTAATTCAAAGATAAGCACTAAGCATTTCAGCGCTCTAAAGGGTGCATTGCCAGCAGATGGAGACAGTAAACGTAGCTCTATAGTTGACGATCTCAATTTCCACACACAACCATCCCAGCTGCTTGCTTTAAATTCGCGCTGTCAAATGTGGTTGCATATTGCATATGGTGTCTAACTTGTATTGCTTCCAATTTTGTTAAATTGCATCTGCTTGCTTTACACATTATACCTTTGATAATGACATGCCTTCCTATTTTGATACATACTACATATGTCTATTAACCATGTTCATACATCAAACTAATGCTCTTTTGTATCCCTCATCAATCACTTATGATGACACAGTCACCCTAGTGGGTTACTGTGAGACACGCTACTCGTTTAAAGAGTGCAGTGTCATCCTCCCCACATGATTCTCAAGAAACAGCAAGGCTAAATGAAGATAGTCAACGTAGCTCTGTAGTTGATGACCACAATTCCCCCACACCACCATCGTAGGTGCTTCCTCTTACTTGGCAGTGTGATATGTGGTTGCCTGTTGCATATGGTGTCTACCTTGTAATGCTTCTAATTAGGGTAAATTACATCTGCTTAATTAACACATTATACCTGTGAATATGACATGCCTTCCTGTTTTTGGTACATATTACGTCTTTCTATTAACCATGTTGTTACATCAAACTACTTTTCTTGTGTATCCCTCATCAATCACTTCTGATGAGACACCTTCAAATTGACAGTGTAATATTGGTTGCATCTTGCATATCATTTCAAAGATATATTGCCTCTAATTTGTTGAATTGCCACTTATAATGAGACACATCTAACTTGGTAGAGTGATTTTGGTTGGATCTTTCATATGGTGTCTAGATTGCATTGCTTCCAATTTGTTGAAATGCCTTCTGCTTAGCATTTTTTGTACATATTCCATCCTCCTACAATGTGGTTGCCATACATAAAAGTTGTGTTTGTCAGTATCATGCATCAACGAATTTGGAAGTGCGAATTTCATTCCTTTTTCTTGTGTGTTTACTTGACAAGGCAAAATGTAAAAGGACGAAGGCATGGAATGATGGTGGTCGTCTGTAGCAACCGAAACAGATGATCTCTTTAGACTCCCATGCTACTCCTACAGTAGTGCAAGTTCCAAATCTCACCTCCACTACTCCACAACCCTAGGTGCTTGCTCTAACATGGCAGTGTGATATCT
This sequence comes from Triticum urartu, assembly GCF_003073215.2. Taxonomy (NCBI): domain Eukaryota; kingdom Viridiplantae; phylum Streptophyta; class Magnoliopsida; order Poales; family Poaceae; genus Triticum; species Triticum urartu. The sequence continues at coordinate 470,983,122 of NC_053023.1, forward strand.
GGTTGCATGTTGCATATGGTGCCTAGCTTGTACTGCTCCTAATTTGTTAAATTGCATCTCCTTAGATTACACATTATACATGTGAATATTACACGCCTTCCAGTTTTTGGTACATACTACATCTGCCTATCACACCATGTTCTTACATCAAACTACCTGTTCTTGTGTATCCCACATCTATCGCTTATGATCAGGCAGTCACACCCGTGGATTAGTATGAGATGCGCTACTCTTATAAAGAGTGCAGTTTCATCCTCTCCACATGATTCTCAAGAAACAGCAAGCCTAAATGAAGATATTGAACGTAGCTCTGTACTTGAAGACCGCACTTCCCCTACACCACCATCGCAGGTGCTTTCTCTAACTTCACGGTGTGATATGTGGTTGCATGTTGCAGACAATGTCTAGCTTGTGATGCTTCTAATTAGGGTAAATTGCATCTGCTTAGTTTAGACATTATACATGTGAATATGACATGCCTTCCTATTTTTTGGTACACACTACACCTATGTGTTAACCATGTTCTTACATGAAACTACCTCTCTTCTGTATCCTGCATCAATCACTTATGATGAGACACCTTTATTCGTTGCATATTGCATATTATTTCTAGTCTGTTGCTATGTATTGCTTCTAGTTTGGTCAAATACATTTGTAGGTCACCCTTCTAATTTGACAGAGTGATATTGGTTTCATCTTTCATATGGTTTCTAGCTTGCATTCCTTCTAACTAGTTCAAACACCTTGTGCTTAGTTTACACTTTATACATCATACATGTCAATATGTCATGTCGTCATGTTTTTCATACATATTCCATCCTCCTAACATGCATCTGCCTTACATGAAAGTAGTGTTCGTCAGTATCATGCATCAATGTGTTCTGAAGAGCAAATTTTATTCCTTTTTCTTGTGGGTTTGACTTGACAAGGAAAAATCAATAAAGAGGAAGGAAAAGAGTAAGGAAGGCGATGATGGCGGTCCTCTACAACAACGTGAATGGAGCATCTGTACGGACTCTCCTTATACTGCTAGTGCATTACAAGTTCCAAGTCTCCCCTACTCCACCATCCAAGGTCTTTCTCTAACTTGGCAGTGTGATATCTGGTTGCATGTTGCATATGGTGTCTAGCTTGTATTGCTCCTAATTAGTGTAAACTGCATCTGCTTAGCTTACACATGATACGTGTGAATATGACATGCTTTCCTATTTTTGGTACATACTATATCTGTCTATCAGACCATGTTCTTACATGAAACTACTCTTCTTGTGTATCCTGCATCAGTCACATATGATGGGACCCTTGTAAGTTCGCAGTGTGATATTGGTTTGCATCTTGAATATGATTTCTAGCATGTAGTGCTTCTAGTTTGATGAACGCCACCTATGACGAGACCATTTTAACTTGGCAGAGTGATATTGATTGCACCTTCCATATGGTGTCTAGCTTGCAGTGCTTCTAATTTGTTGAAGTGCCTTTCATCAGAGTAGTGTTCGTCAGGATCATGCATGAATGAGTTCCGAAGAGCGAATTTTATTCCTTTTTCTTGTCGGTTTGACCTCACAATGCAAAATCAATAAAGCGGAAGGAAATTGGTAAGGCATTGGATGATGGTGGTCCTTCCGAGCAACTGAAACAGAGGGTCTCTACAGATTCTACTCCGCCATCCTCCCAACAAGATTCGCAAGACAATGCAAGGCTAGACAGTCAACAAGTTGTGTAGATGATGAGCACATCTCGCCTACTCCACCATCATAGGTGCATGCTCTAACTTGGCACTATTATATGTGGTTGCATGTTGCGTATGATGTCTAGATTGTATTGCTTCTAACTTTGTTGAATTGCATCTACTTACTTCACACATGATGCCTATGAATATGACATCTGTTCCTATTTCTAGAACATACTATATATGATCACACCATGTTCTTACATCAGACTACTGTGCTTGCATATCCCGCATTTGTCACTTAGGATAAGGCACCTTTAAGTTGCCAATGTGATATTGGTTGTGTCTTGCATATGATTTCTAGCATGTACTGCTTCTAATTTGTTGAAACGCCAGATAGTTTGAACTTGGCAGAGTGATATTGGTTGCACCTTTCATATGGTGTCTAGCTTGCAGTGCTTTTAATTTTTTGAAATGCCTTTCGCTTACCACATCATAGGTGTGAATATGTCATGCCATCCTGTTTTTCGTACATATTCCATCCTCGTATCATGTGTTTGCTTTTCATTCGAGTAGTGTTCGTCAGTATCAAGCATGAACGAGTTCTGAAGAGTGAATTTTATTCCTTTTCTTATCGGTTTTACTTCACAATGCAAAATCAATACAGCTAAAGGAAATTAGGCCGGCATCCTATAGATTCTACTCCACCATCCTACCAACAAGATCCGCAAGACAACACAAGGTTGGACAGTCAACATAGCTGTGTAGATGATGAGAACATCTCCCCTACTCCACCATCACAGGTGCTTGTTCTAACTCGGCACTATTATATGTGGTTGCATGTTGCGTATGATGTCTAGCTTGTATTGCTTCTAACTTGGTTGAATTGCATCTGCTTAGTTTACACATAATGCATATGAATATGACACCTGTTTTTGTTTCTAGAACATACGTGTAGATGATGAGCACATATCCCCTACTCCACCATCACAAGTGCTTGTTCTAACTTTGAACTGTTATATGTGGTTGCGTGTTCCGTATGATGTCTAGTTTGTATTGCTTCTGATAATTTTGAATTACATTTTCGTAGCTTACAACTTATACCTGCAACGATCACTTACCCATAAGACACATTTAACTTGGAAGTGTGATGTAGATTGCATCTTGCATTGTCTTCTAGCTTGTACTTCTTCTAATTTCTTGAGAGGCACTTACGACGAGACACTTTTTACCTGATAGAGTGATATTTGTTGCATGTTCATATGGTTCTTGCTTACTGTTTTTTCATACATATTCCATCCTCCTATCGTATGTCTGAATATGCAATACTGTCTTTTTTGTACATATTCCATCCTCCTATCCTGCGCCTGCCTTACATCAAAGTAGTGTTCGTTTGTATCATGCATCAACCAGTTATGCAGAGCTAATTTTATTCATCTTCTTTTGGTTTTGACTTCATAAGGCAATATCAGAAAATAGGAAGGAAAAGAGTAAGTTAGGGGATGTTGGTGGTCCTCCGGACCGAGGCATACAGAAACTCTCTAGATTTGCCACTGCTACTGCTAATGAAGTTGAAGTCCCAAGACTACATGATGAGTTCATCTCCCGTACTGCACCATCGCAAGTGCTTGCTCTAGTTGACAGTGTGATAATTGGTTTCATGCTGCATATGTTGTCTAGCCTGTATTTCTTCTATTTTGATTAAATTGCACCTATTGAGTTTATACATTATACATGTGCATATGACATGCCTTTCTGTGTCTAGAATACACCGCATCTATCAATCATACCATGCTCTTACATCCAAGTATTGTTGTTGTGTATTCCGCATCAGTCACTCATGATTGGACGCTTTTAACATGGCAGTTTGATAGTGGTTGCATCTTGCATTGATTTCTATGTTGTACTGCTTCTAATTTTTCGAAATGCCACTTATGACAAGACACTTTTAACTAGGCAGAGTGATATTGGTTGCATCTTTCATATGGTGTCTAGCTTGCATTACTTCTATTTTCTTGAAAATCCTTCTGCTAAGTTTACAGACATTGTAGCTGTGAATATGTCACGACGTCCTGTTTTTCTTACATATTCCATCCTCATACGGTTGTCTTACATCAAAGTATTGCTTGTCTTTATCATGCATCAATGAGTTCTGAAGAGCAATTTGATTCTTTTGTGTTGTGGGTACGATTTGACATGGCAAAGTCAAAAAAGATCGAGGGAAAGAATATAGTAGGGAATGGTGTTACTCTTCGAGTGAAATGAAAAAGGATCTGCCCTCGAGATTCTGCTGGTACTTATAGTGCAGTAGAAGGTCCAAGTCCACCAGCTAAATCTACAAACACAATATCACCTGCTCCACAAGTTGCAGCATCCGCTTCAACTGTACCAGAATCTCAACGAGTTACTTGTTAGTTTGCTCCGGAATTGGCCAGTTCCCAGGCCGTCTTCACACCTAACACTACTTTCGAAGCACTTCTGGCACAAACAGGACTTGGCAAGATCAGATGAACCTCATGAACATCAACACCAAGACAGTACCTGACCGAGTCAAGTTGTAGTTGCATGCTCCTTTATATGTACTCTCACAGTTTGATGTGCACTAACACTTTCCATATTCGTTGTTCCATATTAGGTGCACCCATGGAATATCCTCCTTGTTGTAAACTTTGTGCAGATGTTTAAGCAATAATGCATCATTTTGCACACCAAGATTCAGAATTACCAAGCCCCCCTTATTGTTGGGTCTGCAAACCAGAGGCGAAGCAGCTAAAGAATTCCCAGATTCCTATCCATATTTCCTCCATAAGCATTGTCTCTGTATCCTTTCCAACTGCTTCAAAATACTAGGGGGGATTTACAGGCTACATCAGAAGAAAATTGGCATTGATGACATAACAGAATTGAGCAGTTGCAATCTTCCCCCCTAGGGCTGAAACCATGAGCTGGCAGTGAGCCTCCTCTCCATGCAATCAACTAGGGGCATGAAATCAATGATCTTGGACCTTGTTGTACCCATGGGCAGGCCAAGATAAGTAATGGACATTGTCCCAATTTTACAGCCAAGAACACCAGCCAGACCTTCTGCTAAATCACTGTCCATATTTATTAGAATCATTGAAGACTTCTGGAAGTTGATTTTCAGCCCTATTGACTGTGAAAAAAACATAAGAGCTTCCTTTAGCACCATCAACTGATCTCTCTAGGCAGGGATAAAAAGAATAGTGTCATCAACATACTGCACTATAGGGAAATCTGGATCATGTGATGGAATTGTTAAAGAAAGAAGCCCCCTTTGAACCATGTTATTTAACACTGGAGAATATCTGCTGCAAGAACAAATAATAGAGGAGACAAAGGAGCCCCTTGTCTGCCCCCGCATTTGCATTTGAAGTGTCTGCCAGGAACTCCATTTACCATCACATAAGATGTTCCAGAAGATAAGAGCTCTTTGACCCAGGATATCCATTTCTTGGGAAACTTGGCCTGCAAAATGGTGAGAATAGCCTCATGCTCTATATAATCAAATGCCTTCTCAAAATCCAGCTTGAAAAGGATGGTGGACCTCTTGAACTGCTTGCGTTGGTGTATATACTCAAAGATCCAGGCAAGACAATCTTGAATTGTTCTTGTTTTAATGAACCCATATTTATTCTTGTGAATACACCTTAGGATCTCCTGTTGAAATCTGTTGGCAACCATTTTTGTCAGCAGTTTAAGCCCAAAGCTAGTAAGGGATATGGGCCTATAATCCCCCACCCCCTCTAACCAGTGAGAATTTTACACGTGGAAAATCCCCATTGGTCAGATATAAAGTTGCTCTAAAATGATGGCAAAACATCCAACAATGATAATATAACAGCATGGAACAATAAAAAATTATAGATACATTGGAGATGTATCATCCGCAAACAAAAAGGGACGATGTGCAGTGTTTCTCCATTCGACGGCATCAAGGCAGCATGTCCCGATCTGCGGTACCCGTCGTTCTCTCTGACCAAGCTCCAGCGCGGTAGGACCTTCCCCACTTGCTCACTGCCGCAGTATGGACAGATTCCGGCCACCGGTGCCCTCCTAGATACATCCTGACCACCCCCAGGTACAACTTCCTCCGACCTTGCTCTACTGCCCATCTTCCCACGTTGACGCATGTGGAAAATCCTGCATGTGGATCTTCTTTAGTTCTTTGATTAAAATGTATTCAGATGGTGTACTTTCAATCTTCACTACAAAAAATACACTTCCCTGATGATATGTGTTTGTCACAGTAGGTCACGTTTTCTGTCATGCATGTACATCCATGACGATTTTATGACAGAATCAAGATAGTCATACCTGTGCTGTTGTAGAAGTGTTCCATGACATTACCAAAATTATCATCACGGAAGTGTCCACTTCCATGATGATAAATGGCGCGTCATGGAAGTGCTTTTGTCAAGGGTAACAGACACATGGCATCCACCATACCGGGTCACCATTAAGCTATCGGGTCCGGTTTTGGATCTGATAACCCATTAACAGCCTAGACCAATGGGGATTTTCCATGTGTGAAATTCTCACTGGCCAGAGGAACCACGTGTCAGCTCACCATTGGGACAGATGTCATCCACTCATTGGACCAAAGGTACCTATGATACGTCGATATGTGGTACGGCCAAAAAGAGGCCCATTCTGGTGAAAAGGTCGGTCCATTTGACTTGGTCAAAAGGTAGTGGGCCGGCCGACGGAAAGCCGGTTCATGACCAATTCGTATATAGCCCATTTACGACCGTTAACTCACAACCCATTACGGCCTATCTGAATTAGGCTCAGTAGCGTCATATGGGTCGCCAATATTCCAGCCCATTGTAACTTCCAGCCCATGTATGGCCCATGACATCTTTTATCCCAAATGAGGCCCTTTGTAACTCTTGGCCCATTAACGCTCCTTGGTGAAACTGGCCCGTAATGAATAGTGTATCGCTTTATACCCATTAGTCACCCATTATTCCATTGGGCCGTTTCCAGCCCGTGTTATGTTTTGGACTTCTCAGGGCCCATTTATTCTTAGGCTCATTTCCAGCATTCGGTTACATATGGCCCATTATTGGCCTTTTCTGCTTGTGGACCAAATTTAGCTCGTGCTTACCGTCGGCCCGTTTGAGGACCGTTAATCCATTGGGTTGTTTTCATAGCGTCATGAAATACGGCCGATTAACGATGGCCCATTATGGTTGGCCCATGAATGGACGATTCCAACTCTAGCCCGTATACGGCCCATAATGTGGTCCGTTATTGGCCCATGTTCGGCCAATCGATCATACGGCCCATAGTAGGCCCATTGATGCTACGGCCCGTAGAAGGCCCATTGTTTCTATGGCCCGTAGAAGGCCCATTGTTTCTATGACCCATAGCAGGCCCATTGTTTCTATGCCCCGTAGGAGGCCCATGGTCACTGTAGTTAATATGTAGCCCATGGTTATTGTTGCCTAGTTAAAAAATAAGTTATTGTGGCCACTAGCAAACCGCGGAAAAAGAACTGCACTGACTACAAGCAATCAAATAAACAAGACAATAAGGAAATAAATAAGCAAGAAACTTACGCTAGGCTATCACGGATATTACACATATTACATCCACTGGGCATCAAAGTTCGCCACCAGTGCAAATATAGGGAACAAAGCAGCATATCACATACATTGGTTGTCAAAGTTGGCGACCAGTGCAAATAAACGCCACAGTAGAACAAGTCCAAAATTGAAAGCACTCAGAAGAGCTCAAGAAACAATATTTTGGGTACCCATAATGCTGGCTAGATGCTTAGCAAGCTTATTAACTTTCTCTTGTTTGGCGCTTAAATCCTCCAGCGCTTGCTGTTGAACCAGAAAGTATGCATCTGAATTCTGCAGGGACTTCCTCAGTCCTTCGGCTTCGTGTGTGAAGTGTCAGATGTGGGGTTCCGGCAAACCCTTAAGGTTCGACCACTGGGGTGCACGTGAAGTCTTTCCTTCCTACCAATCTACGCCCTAGCTCACAAAGATCTCGCGGACGAACTCGACGAACTCAGAACACAGAAAGATGCAAGATTTATACTGGTTCGGGTCACTGTGGTGGTGTAATACCCTACTCCAGTGTGGTGGTGGTGCATTGCCTCTAGGCCTGATGATTAATAGTACAAGGGAAGCACGGCCTCCTCAGGTTGAGGTGTTCTTGAGCTCGGTGAGCTTGTTTGTGTGTGGGTGGTCTGAATGATCTGTCCCCGAATGATCTGTGCCTTTGTGATTCGTCCTCTCCCCTTCACCCTTTGCTAAGGTGGTGGCTAGCCCTATTTATATTGGCCCTGGTCCTCTTCCCAAATATCGAGTGGGAAGGGAGCCAACAATGGCGGGCTAATTCGAAGGGGGGCAGCTAGTACAAGGTATCCTGACAAAAGTGGTCTTCACCTGCCAAAGGCTCTGGTGGTGACGCCGTCTTGGGCTCCATGATGACCTCCGTCTTGCCATCCTCCTGGTCTTGGTCTCGTGGCACCAATATAGCAACCTTTGCCTGATTCTTCGGTACTCTTCGCCTGCGTTAGCACCAAAGAGGAAAAACGGATGCTGCGCGCGCTGGCGCCAGCCTGGCACCCGCCTGGTGTCGTGCGTCATGGCTCACGTCATGAGGGTCTCGTGAGGTTTCCCCCACCTTGATATCTCTGCTCCTCGTGAGTCTTCCTAGCTAGGCTACTCCCGAGGAGGTGTTGCATCGTCCGCCTCGCGAGGCTTGGACCCCCGCGAGCGTCTTGGATGCTTTGTTGGTGAAGATGGGCCATACGGCCTGCAGGCTTAGCCATGCCGCGGGCCGCAGGCAGGCAAGTCTGGGGACCCCCGTTCCCAGGACGCCGACAGTAGCCCCCGGGCCCAAGGTGCGCTCGGGCTTGGCTTCGCAGCGAAGCCAAGGGCCAAGTACAGAGTGCCGCGGGCCCCAAAGCCCGCGGCCTCGATTGACGCATGGCGGTTGATTGGACGTGGGCGCCTCCGCTTCCCCATGCTGCCTTGGCAACTGCACGACTTCACAAGTCCCTGCGACATGCGAGGAAAACCATCATTACCTGCGATCATGGGAGACGTCGGTTGGCCTTCCCTTGCTATAAATGGGGAGGGGGGCGGAGCCCCCGTTGCCCATCTCTTTCTCGCTTGCTTGCTTCTTCCTCCTTGCTCCACTGCCAACAACAATGGCGCCCATCAGAAAGTTTTCTACCAATGAGAAAGGAAAGGCTCCCCGCGATAATCTGGGGCCTCTTCCACCGAAGAAGAGGTCGATCCATCGCTGCGATGAAGCGGCGATGCAGGTGGTGTCGAGGCCTTGGTGCGAGCGGCCTCCTCCGGGGTACCCGCTGCCCCTGTATGCCCAAGCCCAAGGCTCGGGAGGACGGAGTGACAAGCAGCGCCGCCCACGCCGCAACCAGGGTCGCCACGCCACGGCGACGCGCGCGGTCACCCCTGGAGTTCACGCCGCGGACTCCTCGCGTGAGTTGGTGCTGTGGGCGCTGATGCCTCCGTGCTCCTGGATCTTCTTTCCTCGGTTCTTCTCCGACGTGATGCCGCCGAGGGGGCCTCTCAAGCTCTGGCTGCAGCACGCCGACTGCAGCGCTCCGGCGACCGGAGCAGAGATCGAAGCGGTCCCGTCCGGCAAGATCTTCATGACGCGCGGTTGGGGCGAGATCGCGCGGGTCTGCCGTGCGAGGGGCTCCCTCGCGATCCACTTTGAGTTCGACGGTGCCTCCACCCTCCTCTTCAAGGTCTTTATGTCGAGGGCCGCCGCCTGGAGTGCTGCTCCGGAGAGGATGGCGAGGCTGATGCACGCCCCACGGGCGACCACTCCAGCAGCAGCAGCCCTTGTGAGTCCAGCAGCTCTCCCGAGCTCTACGAGACTCCGGAGACGAGCGACGACAGCTACGTGCCCCCAAGCTCTCGCCGCGCTTGTAGCACAGCTGCGGCGTCCGGCCGTCGACGCCAGTGATCTGGATGGGGTTGGCATCAGCCTCCCGTGGCCCACAGTTGATGATGGCGTCCATCATGGAAGGATGTAGATAGGATTTCCCTTAGTATCGGCTTTTGTTTCCTGCAATGAATCATTAATTACCCCATGGGGGCATGTAAGGGTCTGTAATGTCCTTTGTGCTTATCTTCCCTGTTATGAAAATTTGATGATGGCATCCACGCGATAGCTTGTTGCTCTACGCTGACAGGTACCAGCCCCAGGTAGGCTACAGCCGTCGTTGGTATGCCAGATCGCATGCCGTGGTCAAGGCCAGGAGGTGTGCGGCCCGAGGTCCAGTAAGAGCCCCTGAGGAGCGATGCTCAGGAGGTCCCCCTTAGCGCTCAAGCAGCCATGGTAAGGCGAGAAAGGGAGTTGATGTGGCCGCAACGGGGCTGCGGCAGCGTGAGTGACAATTAGGCCCAAACATTTAGCCAATCTGAGTGCGGGACTTATCTCATTGATCTCGTGGCGACTCTTGACGTTGCGCTAGGGCTGCGCGCCTACTCGTGCGGCATAGCTAGGCTGGCCCATACGAGTTTCCCTCCCCTCATGATCTCCTTAGTGCTCTACGTCCTCATGTCCCGGCCCTCGAGTGAGCTCAGCCGCCGCTGGTATGCCAGGTCGTGATGCCGTGGTCAATGCCAGGGGGTGAGGGCTGGAGAGCCAGTAAGAGCTCTTGAGTCACGATGCTCAGGAGCCCCCCTTTTAACGTGCAAGCGAATTGCCCAAGAGAAAAGAATACTCGCGGTGCCGCCTGCTATCCTTCCCACGGAGTCCCTATGAACAGGCACAAGAAGAAACACGGTTTGCCGTTACAGCTGTCAGCCTACCTCTGGTTGCTCTAGATGAGGAGAAGGCACCGAGGGCCTGGTGAGGTGACGTGCACGGGGCCTGCCGCGAGCCAGTGCTCGACCGCTCAGATTTGTCGGCGTGGCAGGGACGGACCCATGCGCCACAGCGTCATGCCTGTGCGGAGGCCCCGGGGGAGGCGATGATCGAGAAGGTGATAGCAGTTGGTAGGTTAAGCATGGGGAGCAGATCATCTTGGATAAATGTAGGAAGGTACACACTACTCGAATCAGGCACTTTGCCATCTGCCATGGAAGATGGCGAAGGCACGGACGGTGGATGGCAAAGGGCTTCGCCATCTGCCAATAGATGGCAAAGGGCCTGCTGAATAAACTCTGGTAAAGGCTTCTTTGCCGTCTGCTGGTAGATGGCAAAGAGCCTGTAGCCTTTGCCATCAGCTGGCGATGGCAAAGCCTGAGGAACGGGGTTAGCCACGTTAGGAGGCTAACGGCGTGCTTTGCCATCAGCCAGCAGATGGCAAAGGCTGCAGGCTCTTTGCCATCTGCCAGCTGATGGCAATGGGTGCATGCTCTTTGCCATCGGCCAGCTGATCGCAAAGGCTGCATGCTCTTTGGCATCCGTCAGCTGGTGGCAAAGGATGCAGGCTTTTTGCCTTCCGCCAGCTGATAGAAAAGGATGCAGGCTCTTTGCCATCTGCTGGCTGATGGCAAAGAGAACAAATAGGCCAGACGAGCGCTTCATAGGTTGCTGCCACGTGGCCTCTTTGCCATCTGCCAGCGGATGGCAAAGCTCTTTGCCATCAGCCAACAGATGGCAAAGTGCCTATATTGCGTCATTTAATTTTGTTTTTTCTTATATCAATTCATTTTCACAGAAAATCAAACATATATATATATATATATGACCAATATAGCATATTCAACACATATTACCAATAGTCATGAACGCAAATATATCCAGCACAAGTTACCAATAGTAGCAAGTTTCATCCATACATATACATAGTTTCATCAATATTACACAGTTTCATCATAGGTAGCAAGTTTCACAAATCAAAACAAAAACTAAAAACAAGCACTCCATCAACCCAAGCTTCCGTGATCTGAAGCAAATCTACAAAATGGGAAAGAAGAAAGTTAGAAGAAGACTAGAATAAGAAGATTATTATGATGCAACTAAAATGTGAAGATTATTATGATGCAACTTATATCTGTAAAATAGGTCATTTTGGAGCTAAGTATGGTTATTATGTCATTTTTGAGCTAGCTAAGCATACTAAGTCATTTTGGTGTAAAAGATGCTAAGTAAGGTCACTTTGGAACTAAGCATATATATTATGTCATTCTAGAGCTAGCTAAGCATATTAAGTCATTTGGAGGAAAAAATGGTAAGTATAGGTGATTTTAGAGCTATCCTAGGTTAAATAGGTCAATTTTGAGCTACCTAAGCATATTAAGTCATTTGGAGGGGAAAATGCTAAGTATAGGTCATTTTCGAGCTATGCTAGGTTAAATAGGTCAATTTGGAGCTAATTAAGCAAAGAACTTGGCAAAAATTACCGTCAACCCGTAGGTGAAGGATCGGGGTTCTTGCTCGCGGTAGTGGCAGACAGAGGAGGATCGGGGTTCTTGCTCGCGCCAATGGCAGACGTCGATGCTTGTCGGGAGTTATGCTGCGCCAAATGAAAGATCATTTGCAATGTCTCGTTAGCATGATACAACTCAAATGTGAAGACTAATAAGTAATGTCCATTGAAATGAAACTCACCGTGTCCGCCGGAGCAATGACTGGCATCGACGGAGGGGTCTGATTGTTCTTCTCGCACATGGACTGCAAATTTGGTTTTGATGAGTCAGTCATATTAGTTACTAATGAAAGGAACATTGCATGCATGATTTAGCTAATATGTAGAAGAAACTTACCGCGAAGAGCTCGTATATGGCCCGGTTAGCCATGTCGTTCTGGTTCCTCTCCTCCTCCAAAAGCCTAGCCGTCCTCTCCTCAGTCTCCCTCTCCCTCGCCGCCACTTGCCTCCTTTCCTCTGCCAGAAGCTCCTGGGTCTTTGCTCTCTCTTCCTCAATAGCAGCCTGCAAAACCACTCCTTTTTAGCATTGTAATCATCGACGGCCGCACACATAATGTAATGGAGGAAAGGTATCTGATTCTGTATAACTAACCTTGATTTCGAGATCCATTGGCCGTGGACGAGGCCTTATCTCAGGATCGGAGCTCGTCTGGCGCCTCTTGATCTACGGGAGACGAGCTTGTTGTGGGTGGCGCGGTTGGTGAAGTTATTTGGATCATCGAGATCAGACTCAGAGAATGCCTTGGCCTTCTTATACGGGGCACTATGGGCCATGGCATATAGGTCGAACAGCTCTGGCACATCCGTCTTGTTGTGCTGCGCCTAAAAGAGAGGAACAAAGTATTAGTTAAGGGCTCAAGCTAGCATGAAGACTGAATTTGCATGAATCATGAAGCAAACCACATACCAAGTTATCTCCGTACTGATATAGGTTGACGCTGCCTTGATGGTGTGGCACACCGCTCATTTTGCCACGTCGATCCTTTGTATTGTTGTGGGTGGATAGCCATTGGGGAGAGCACCACTCATCCACCAACGCCTCCCAACAATCTAGCCTATCCGCACACCATCTCGGGGGCACCTAAGTAAGAGAAATTTGAGAGCTACGCCTATGAATCAAATCAAGGAAACTAAATACAAGGCCTTAACAATAGGTAATTACCTTCATGTAGTTATCCTTACTCAGATACTTCGTGCGGCACCTCGCCTTGGACATCCTAATACCAATCGAGGCAAAGTAGTCTCGAGTAGCCTGCGTCCGAGCCCCGTTCTGCCAGTTTTGAAGTAGCCGCCTACACTCGGCTTCGTTAACCTGAGTCGCGGCCTCCTCCTGTCCCTCAGCACACCTATAAAAGGTCTGCAATCAAACAAGAAAACACGGATTAGTACAATCACTAGGGTTGCAAATCAAACAAGAAAACACAACATAGACGAGAGAGGAAAAATTACCCAAAACGTATGGATCACAACGTCGGCCACCATGTGGCACTCGACACTGCCGATCCTCTCCCCCGGCGGGGCCGGGGCAGCCAAGTAGTGCTCCCAGGTTATTCCTAGCTCTGGAACCTGGCCCTCACCGGGCAACGTGACCCACCCCGGCAAGCTCTGGCGACAAATCACACCAAGGACTGTGTTGGGTCTGCGGAGACCACGACCGTGTTTCCAAAACCTGCAGTATGACAAGGCTTACGCATTAGATATTCAAAGAAATGTGAAGGCAAAAGGTTAAAAAAGAGTAAATGCACTTACTTCTCCCCATCAGGCGTAATCAACCACCTCTGGTCAGGGGTCGCCGGGGTGGGCGGGAGCTTTGTACCACCATGCTGGTAGACATTGCCCCCCTCAACCAGCTCACTCTCACTATAGCTATCAGAACTATAGCCACCCTCGTCACCATCAGCATGGCCACTCAACTCCGCCCAGTCCCCCAATCGGTTCGGCTGCGACATAGCCTGGTCTAGAGTCTCGTGGGGCGGAGCCTCAGGGACCTGAGTCTCGTGGGGTGAAGGCTCGTCGGCCCGAGGCTCGTGGACCAGGGTCCGAGATGGGTCCACCTGAGGCGGCTCCATCTCAGACGGAGCAGTCCTGTGGTCAGGTGAATCAGCTGAGGGTGGCGGCGAGGAAGGCGTACTGGCAGCCTTCCTACCTCTCCCGCCACCACGTTCACCTCTACTAGCCTTCTCCTTCTTCCCACCAACCTCTCACGGCCAAAGAAGAAGCGACCGCCGGTGGTGTCTTCATACTGAGATCTAGCGCTCTCCGGAGGGTCTGGGGTGGAATGGAACTACCCCTCCCACCACGCGCCGAGGAAGGAGCCTCGGAGCGCTCTCGACCCGTGCCCACCATCTGTCAGCACCTGCAATGACAAAGAGTAAACGAAATTAGTACAACATAAAAAAAAAAAGAATACCTGACATGAATAATAATATGTATATAATTTAAGTGTATCATCATCATGAATATAAAAAAAGGGAATACCTAACATGAACTATAATATTAATCTTCATCGTCTATATATGCTTCGGGGTCAATAAATGCATCATCATCATCACTATCAGTAATGACGTGCGCATCATCATCATCAATAAATGCATCAACATGTGGAAGGCCTCCTTTACGTAATCGGTCAAGCATTGACAGGTCATCCGCAGCAGTAACCTCTTCTTGTTCTGGATCCTCTTGTTCCAGCTCTTCTTGTTCCGGCTCATGCTCAGATTCGCTGTCGCTGTCTACTTCAATGTTCTGGGGTGAAGTAGAGCGGTTCTTGAAACGTTTTTTGGAAAGACATGTTTCTTGGAAGAACTCTCCTTCATATGTGTCTGGGTTGATGTGAGGTTCATAATCCTCTTCATTGGGGGGAGGTGGTCTAACATGTGGCGGCACATCATAAACGACATCCCAACCATTGAGTTTTGGATCACTTTGGCAGGCCCACGATAGATAGGAAACTTGGGTTG
This sequence comes from Triticum urartu, assembly GCF_003073215.2. Lineage (NCBI taxonomy): Eukaryota > Viridiplantae > Streptophyta > Magnoliopsida > Poales > Poaceae > Triticum > Triticum urartu. Next base: position 470,998,144 of record NC_053023.1, read on the forward strand.
CCTGTTGAGCCGTAATATAGACATTACCTGCTCAAGCCATATGTGCCAATCATGACCCTTGAGACAAAATATTTTCAATTTTTCAAGGCTCGCTCCCCTCTTTAGATTTGCTGCATACCCAACGGGGAACATCAACTCCTTTTTCACCCACAGGATAATTTCCCTCATATCTGGCCTTCCAAGATTGAACCATGCCTTTGGCTTCGCCTAGTTCTTCTTTCCTTTTGGTTGTCGCATGTTTTGTAGCGGTCTATCACATAGAGCCTCCTGATCGACTCTAGCCTTAGGATTATCCTTTGTTTTCCCCTCTATGTCGAACAATGTACCAAAGAGGGTCTCGCCGACATTATTTTCAGTGTGCATCATGTCGATGTTGTGTGGGCAAAGGAGGTCTTTGAAGTAAGGCAGATCCCACAAGCATGTCTTGTGAGTCCAGGCGTGTTCCAAATTATACCCTTTGAAATACCCTGGGTGCTTTGGATCCGGCTCGAGAGCGTTTAACTGATCTAGGGTCTGTTGTCCTGTCAACGCAGGTGGTGCAGAGTTTTTGACAACTCTACCTTTTATGAAGTTCTTCTTGTCTTTTCTGAACTTATGACGAGGATCCAAGAACTGTCTATGCATGTCGAAGCAAGAAAACTTGCCACCCGCCTGCAACCGACGAAACTCAAGAGCTGCCTTGCATGTGGGACACGGGAACCTACCATGCACACACCAGCCAACGAATAGCGCATATGCCGGCAAGTCATGCATCGAGTACATGTACCACACATGCATTAGGAAGTTTTTTGTAGCGGCGTCGTATGTCTTGATCCCATTATCCCAAGCTTCTTGCAATTCATCCTTAAGCGGCTGCATGGACACATTCATACTCTTCCCCGGATAGTTGGGCCCCGGAATTATCAACGTTAGGAAAATGTTATTTCTTTGCATAATCTGTTCGGGAGGGAGATTGAGTGGAATGACAAATATAGGCCAATAGTTGTATTGGGCTGCCATCATACCAAACACGTTGAACCCATCCGTGCTTACGGCGATTCGAGGATGCCTTGGATCTGCCGCTTTAGCATGATGTATTGCATCGAAGCGCTTCCACGCAAAACCGTCTGATGTGTGTACCAACATCGGCTCCCCATCTGCATCCAGTTTGGTTCTTTTGCCCAATTTGTGCCATGTCGTCTGTCTGGCCGTCTCTTCGACCATGAAAAGTCATTGAAGTCTTGGTATGATTGGCATATACCGAAGAACATTAACTAGGATTTTTGTCTGACTCTTCTCACCCATACCGTTGTCTACCACAACATACCTGGAAGACTAGCAAACGGGACAATACTTCAAGTCCGCATACTCAAGCCTAAATAAGGCACATCCTTTCTCATAGGCATCTATCTTCTCATAGGGCATCTTAAGTACACGGAGGATTTTGTCTGACTGGTACAGGTTTGCAGGCATTACATGGCCTTTGGGTAGAAAGCGTCCAAATAGTGTCATGATCGCGCCGTAGCATTCTCTGCCCAAGTTGAATTGAGCCTTTAGAGCCATTACTTATGTGATGGCATCCAGCTGACAAAGCTCAGTGTGCTCGTGGAGAGGACGTTTTGAAGACTCCAACATATCATTGAAGGCCTTTGCAGATTCCTCCATCTCATCATCTGAATCCCGAGCATCATCAAAGTCTTCCACCATGTCTTCCATCCTGGTTCCATGCTCGTCGGTGCGACGATGGCCCTCCTCAGCTCTGGCACGTTGGGCAGACTCACCATGAAATGTCCATACCGTATAATTAGGCGTAAAACCCCACTTCTACAGGTGTTTGATCATTTCATACTCTGACCTCTTATGATACTTGTCGCACTCGACACAGGGGCACCAGGTTTGTCTTTGTCCATTTGCAAATGCGACTCTCACAAACCCCTTGGTTTTTGTTATCCATTCTTGGGTCATGTCTTTCTGACTAGTGTGACCGGTGTACGTCCACGCACGATCACTCATATTGCCTAGCTACTAGACACACAAGAAATATATACATAATTCAACAAACCATATTCATCAGTTAATAGAGTTTGTCAGTTTTATTACGTCCATGCAACCTAGACGCTAATAGGTAAAGATAGGTCCTAATCCCACCCGAGTATGTGTAGATTGGGTTCGTTTTCCCATGCTCTACTCCGTATCCGACGCAAAATTTTGGCATCACCTCCCCGTTGTTCTCCGCATACACGTCTCCGCAATAAACCAAGAGGATGTGTACCCGGAGAACAATAGGGAGGCGCTGACGAAATTCTGCATCGGATCCGGAGCAGAGCATATGGGAAAACGAAACCAATCTACACATACTCGGACTTTCCATGGATAACGTTGGACAATTCGAAAGAATCACGGTTATAAAAATGCAAATGCATGCATATTTATAGATGTAACCCTTTCGAACGGGAGACGCATAGTGGTCACGCATACTGATGATTCAACCTACCTACTGCTAGCATGTTTTATCGGCACGAAGACCGGAATATAAAAAATGATTGGGGGAGGAGGAGATGTCATTTGTGCTCACCAATGAATGCCAGGGCGGAGCTCGTTGAACGCACGGGGAGGTCGTCGAACACCAGACCCTCGCAACAACGAAACAACTGCACATTAAAATCCACCCAATCAACACAAATATATATGATGCTTTTCATAACAAAATCAGAAAATATATGACCTAACTCATAATTCATAAATATAAGACCCTGTCGGCCTCTGGAAGGCCGAAAAGCACCTTTTCAGTCAATAGGAAGTCGAAGAGGTGTCGGGGGTCGGGGGTGTCGTGTCTGGGTGTCATGGTGTCAAAGGGACAAAGATAAATTCTATCCGGCAAAAGTGGACTATAAAGAAAAGCCTGCTACATAATCCTCAAAACATCTATAAGCATATCCTAAATCTTGGCTACATGCATGTGTTTTTTGGAGCTAGCATGAAGTGTGCAACTTCTTGTGAAGAAATGTTGATTGGGGTAATATGCGCGCGATACCCTTGATTGGATCACGCCTCTCTATTATATACCAGGGGGATTACATGGAAAGTACTATAGTTGCAAGTAATTACAGCCTATACAAGGAAATTGCATAGAGATTAATCCAGTACACATTTTAACATTGTGTAGTTTACATGTTGTTGGAGACTATTTTCTTTTCCCTCTTTTTGTGAAGTGTGCTCTTATGTCTTCTGATTTTGGGCTCATATAGATGTACAATACTGCAACTATGTTGTACTGAAGAACTTTATGTGGCTACAGATTCAGTTGGATTCTTTCATTTGAAAAAATATAGCTTCCTATTTTTTCTTGGAAGCTCTTGAGATTGTGATGCATATTGTCCATTAATTTCTACAACTTAGATTTTTCTTGGACAGAACTAGGTAGATTAGGCGGGAGTCCCCTGTCTTCAACCATTTAGGAGGATACTGAACTTCCATGCTCCCAACCAATTAGGAGGATACTCAAGCTTCCTATTTTTCATGATTAGCAAAATCCTAGCAGATGGTTGTCTAGAAATCAGCAAGATCGGTCTTTCTATGTGTGCTTTAAAGTTTGCCCTATTGTATGTTGTCTGAACAAGACACTCCTCTTTTCTCAAAAAACAAAAAACAACACACTTCTCTGTAAAAAATACAGGCTTACACCATGGAGTTTACATCTATTGTGGTGTACCTCTGCTCTATGTTTGAATGTTTATCTGTTTCCAGTGTATAGGTTAGGGTTAAACTGAACCATGCTAATTCTATGAGGTTTGGGCATACACATAGGAAAAGTTTGAATATAATATAGGACAAGGATTAGGTATACACATGTGCATATTACATTTGTGTTTCAAGGCAACAACATAAGTGTGTTTCATGAATTTTCTGTGCGTATTAACATGTTACAGCACATACACCTTATATAAGTCAGGACAGGTAATTTGCCTCCTTCGCTTTGCCCCATGATGACACTGAATTCATGATCTCCCAACGCACAGAGCACAAGAGTAGCACTAAATCTTCACGGTTCATATTTAGGCCATATCTACATGTTAAGCAAGATCAAGCCCAACCTGTTTATGCAAACAGGCAAGGTTGTAGCGATTTTGTTCATGCTGATGCTTGTGATTGTTCTACATCTGAAAAGAAATTACATAACGCACTACTCATCCAAGCAAAATAGTTAAAATAATAGTATTTGGCAGTAACAAATATGATCAATTCAATCTACTCTCACAATGAAACAAGAGAAATAATTTCTTTCAGTCATCTATAATTTCCTCTCTGGACATATAGCAGCAGAGCATGAACATGTACAGGGAGAGGTGGTCGGGCAGCAAAGAGGGCATCACCTTCGCAAAATGGGAAGAGGTGGTCGGGGAGGCAGAGAATCGACACATTCGCCGGGTTCTTCGGCGGAAGACGGCGAGCAGGACGAGGATGAATTGTCGGGGACGGAGGAGCCGGTCGGAGATGGCGGCAGGCGAGGCCGGGGATGTGTGGTCGGGGACGGAGGAGACGGTTCGCGACGGCGGCGGACGCAGGTGAGCAGGGCGGGGATAGCTTCACATCATGGACGAGCGGCACCTTCCGGCGCTGAAGGTGCAGTCTGCCATGGCTGCTGTGTGCAGCGGCTAGGGTTGGGGGAAGGGGAAAGAGCCTCGAGGGTTGAGGGAGGGGGCGGTGCCACAGCCCGGAACGGTGGAGGGGCGTGCTGCGGTGAAGGGGAGGGGCGGGCCGGTGGCGGTGCTGGGCGGCGTCGGGAATGCGGGGCTGGGGCGCGGTGCGGTGGTGGCTGGGAGAGGTGGGGAGAGAGAGAGGGGGTGGGGCCGGGCTGGGGGAGAGAGAGAGGGGTGGGGCCGGGCTGGGAGAGAGGGGAGGAGATTTTTTTCTGGGGCAGTACTAAGAATCAGACTACTCAATTAAGCTTACCATCAGACTACTAGTCCATCGTTTGATTGATGTAGCCTGGAATGACAGATTAGAGAGGTGGGCCTAGGTAGTTAGTTTGCATGTAGTACTAATTGCGATTTGTTTCCCGTCAACTACTCCCTAGAAATCACGTTAGACACTATTTTAGCTCTAGCCCCTTCCTTAATGCTTCATCTGTACATACTTTGAAATCTCCACTAAACTACTCCAAAGAAAAACAAAGAAGCACATAGTATGGTAACACGTGCTAGCACTAGAACAATTCGTTTTGCTTCTATTTCCTAGCAAATTTGCTTCCATATAAGACTATATTGTTTCAACCTGGTGAGATTATTGTCCAGCGCGACCTTTTATTATGTTTATACTACGGGAAATTTTGCTCGGAATGATCATAGAAGTGTCTGCAATGTAACAATAAAATGCTTCGAAAAATACAAATGATTTTATCAAACACCTTCTCTTTACCATTGTGGCTAACAGTTTCAATTAAATTATATTGGGGCTTTGCTTCCCAAGAATTTGGTATTTGCGTTTAAAGAAATAGGAATTTTCTTCCAAACAATATGGTATTTGTGTCCAAAGAAATAGGAATTTGCTTCCAACGAGTTTGTTAGCCATGAGATCAAAATACAAATCAACGACATCGGACGGGTCTGACGAATGCTTCTCATCAGCTGTATGTAGGGAAGTGTTTTCCTTTTTTTTGTGAAGAAGAGAGGGGAGGATATAGTCTCACTTCTTTGCCATTAGCCAACGGATGGCAAAGGCCCACATCTTTGCCATCAGCCAGCTGATGGCAAAGAGGTGGGGCTAGTGGGCCGTTACAGCTAAATTATCCACTGGGCCCCACCCACTTCTTTGCCATCTGCCAGCAGACGGAAAAGATTCTTTGCCATCGGCTGGCAGATGGCAAAGAGGTGGAGTTGATTGGCCGTTACAGCACTGGACCCCACCCACCTCTTTTCCGTCTGCCAGCGGACGACAAAGATTCTTTGCTATCGGCTGGGAGATGGGAAAGAACTGGCTGATGGCAACCAGGTTCTTCGCCATCTGTCAGTTCTTTGCCGTCTGTTTTTTGTAAGCTGATGGCAAAGACGTTCTTTGCCATCCGCTGGCAGATGGCAAAGAACTGACTGATGGCAAATTCTCTGTTCGAGTAGTGACATGCCACCGGGTCCGGCCCGAGCGGCTTGGGGATGATGCAGCCCGAGGGGTACCCCCAACAAGGTAAGCTGAAGACATAAGCAAAAGGGATACATGCCGCAGGGACGGACCCGCGCGGCCTGGGAATAATGAAGCCCGAGGGGCGCTCCCATCTAAACAAGCTTGGAAAATGTCATCTGGTTCTGTAGACGAAGCAGAGTTGGTGCAGCTGAAGGCGTGCATTGGAGAAATGACTCCTCATGAGCCGCCAGGGCCCTGAGCCTTGGGAGGCTCTGGGGCTCGGGAGCTTCCCTGAAGACCATCTCCTTCTCCTCCAGAATGGTGTGGTACCTAGCTTCCTGAGCCGCCAGGACACGTCGCATGTTGTGCTAATAGGCCAACGCCACGCTTGGCAAGCCAAAGGGCATACGAACGTAGCTGTGTGGCGGGCCCTCGCAGCGGCCCAAACGCGAATGCCAGAAACGCTCCTGAGATGCGGCCCTGTTGAGCCCTAGGACGTTGATGCAGACACGCAGCCCGGGATCCTCGCCAGGATGCGGAGCTACGCCTTGTGGGCGGCCGTCACCGCGCATGGCTCTTGCTTCTTGCAGTTCCTGGATGGTCTTGGTGATGAACTCATGAGTGGTGGGCACTCCTTGCCCTCTGCTCTCCTGAGGGTCACATGCCGCGAAGCATGCTTCCAAGTGGTGCCCAAGCGCCTCCCTCATGAGGTTGGAAAGGTCAGATGCCCTCCAGAAAAGAGCCCTGCCTGAGGAGGGCGCCGAGCGCGCCTTCCTACGCGACGGAGGGAGGCGCCCCTGGAGCGGCCGGCGGTCCTGACGTGGCTACCGCTGCGATGCTGTCCTCCTGAGGTCCTGCACGGTGCGGCTTCTTCTTCTTGGGGATGGTCTCCAGAGGGCCTTCATTTCTGCTGTCAGGGTCATTGATTGCAGCGGCTTGAAAGGCGCGCTCAAGTGAGCACACCGCATCTCTCTCTTCACACGAGACCATGATGATTCCTCCGCTTCCTGGTATCTTGAGAACGTTGTAGCTGTGATGAGTGACTGCCATGAACATGGCCAGGGTTGGATACCCGAGGATGGCATTGTACGGCAGGCGGATGAAGTCAATGAGCTCGGTGCGGTAGTTCTTGCACTCCCCGAAGGTGACGGGTAGGTGGACCTGCCCTATCGGCATGGTGGAGCCGTCAATCACTCCTGAGAAAGGCTTGGTGGGCTGGAGCTGTTCATATGGCACTTGGAGGTTGTCGAACGTGTCGACGAACAGGACGTTGAGCACTGCGCCGCCATCGATGAGGGTCTTGGTGACCTGCACATTGCTGATGACTTGGGAACACAACATAGGGAGGGTGCCAGTGGTGGCTGCGCACTTGAGCTGATCTGCCAAGATGAAACTGATGGCGCATTGGAACCACCTGAGCGGGCGCGTGACCTCGAGCTTGGGGAGCGCCGCGTTCACCTCGCGACCAAACTGCTTGAAGACGCACTGAGAGGCTGGGGCCTGGGCACCGCCCAAGATGCAGGCGATCACATGCGGCTCCTGGAAGCCCCAAGCCCCCTCGTCCTGCTGGTGGTCGTCGTTCCTTCTTAGTGGTAGCAGTGGGGGAAGACCGGTGTTGCCCTGGGGGCGATCCTCATGAGGCGGGTCCCTCTAGGCGCCCTCACGAGGCTGGTCCTGCCAGCGGTCCTCACGAGGTCGGTCGCGCCACTCCTGCCATGGGCCATGGTCTTCCCAGCGTCCGCCCCCACGTCCTCCTCCGCGGTCGTAGCCCCAGTCGTTGCGCTCGGGTCATCGACCGTAGCGTCCTTCTTGTATGGCTCTAAGCTCTTGACAGTCACTGGTGTTGTGGGTGTTCAGGTTGTGGAAGGCCCAAAATGGTCGGTCGTTCTTGGATGACTCGGGCTGATCTCTGCCCCGCTTGATGTCGGGCTCTGCTGTGAGCATAGCTACCTCCTTGCGCTTTACGTCTTTGGCCTTGGCCTTCTTCTTCTCCGCGCCCACGGCTGGCAGCTCAAGGAGAGAGTGGCGCCCCTCCTCAGCTCTTGCGCACCTCCTCGCCAGGTTGAACAGCTCCTGAGATGTGCATAGCACCTCGTGGATGGCGAGCTCTTCCTTCATCTTGACGTCACGGACACCGTTGGAGAACACGGAGATGATGGACTCGTTCGTGACCTTGGGGATCTTGAGGCGGGTGTTGTTGAAGCGCTGGATGTACTTCTGGAGGGTCCCTCCTGGCTGCTGCCTGATGCGGCGCAGGTGACCCGCGACCGATGGACGGTCGCGAGTACCCTGGAAGTTGGAGACGAAGCGGTCACGCATCTCGTCCAAGGAGGAGATCGAGCCGTGCTGTAGGTTTAGGAGCCAGGAGCGAGCTCCATCCTTGAGAGCCATGGGAAACCAGTTCGTCATGACCTTTTCGTTGCCGTTGGCCGCTTCAATGCTCAGTTCATAGAGCTGCAGGAACTCCGCGGGGTCGGCGGTACGCTCGTAGTTAGGAGGCAGATCCGGCTTGAACTTTCCCAGCCAGGCGACGCTACGCAGGTCGGGAGTGAAAGCGTGGCAGCCAAGCATGGTTGCCGGGGCCCGCCTCGGAGGTGGAGCTTGGTCTTGACAAGGTGCGCGCTGCATCGCTGCGGGCGGTGCACGGTCTTGACGAGGTGGCACGGGGAGCGCAGGTGCAACTTCTCATGACCGTGGAATTTCTTGGCAGCTTCTCTCTTCACACGCGGGCGCCAAGCGCGGGGGATCATGTCACGGAGCCGCGCGCCTTGGTGCTAGGGCGATGTCTTGGGGCTGAGGTGGTGGAGGCACGCCATGAGCCCCATCGCCCGCAGTTGGTTGAGGGGGAGGCAGAGAGTGGGACGACGCTGGAGAGCCCCCCGCGGCGCGGACGAGCTCGGCGACGCGTTCGAGCCACTCCTCGTATAGGTCATCGATGGGGAGGTAGCGCGGGCGCTCGTTCGCTATGAGGAGCGCGGCCCGTGCCTCCATGGGAGCGACGTGCACGTGAGACGAAGAACCGGCAGGGGTCAGTGATGGACTGGCGGTGCGGCCGTCCTGCCGCACCGAAGGATGCAGCGAGGATGCCTGCTGCTCATTCCCCGTCGGGTCGGTGGCAGCGTTGGCGGCGGGGGACGGAGAATGGCGATGTGGCCCGCCAACGGGAGCCGTCTGAGCGACGCAGGCGGTGAGGGAAGCCTGATGCTCAGGTCAAGCACGGCGAGCGTCCGCCATGGAGAGGACGAAGCGATGAACTGATGGAAGGGAGGCTACGGCGCACCCCTACCTAGTGCGCCAAATGTCGGATGTGGGGTTCCGGCAAACCCTTAAGGTTCGAACACCGGAGTGCGTGTGAAGTCTTTCCTTCCTACCAATCTACACCCTAGCTCACTAAGATCTCGCGGACGAACTCGACGAACTCGGAACACATAGAGACGCAAGATTTATACTGGTTGGGGCCACCGTTGTGGTGTAATACCCTACTCCAGTGTGGTGGTGGATTGCCTCTAGGGCTGATGATGAACAATACAAGGGCAGAACAGCCTCCTGAGGTTGAGGTGTTCTTAAGCTCGGTGAGCTTGTGTGTGTGTGGGTGGTCTGAATGATCTGTGCCCGAATGATCTATGCCTTCGTGATCCATCCTCTCCCCTTCTCCCTTCGCTAAGGTGGTGGCTAGCCCTATTTATATTGGCCCTGGTCCTCTTCCCAAATATAGAGAGGGAAGGGAGCCAACAAAAGTGGGCTAATTCGAAGGGGGACAGCTAGTACAAGCCATCCTGACCAAAGTGGTCTTCACCTGCCAAAGGCTCTGGTGGTGACGCCGTCTTGGGCTCCACGATGACCTCCGTCTTGCCGTCCTCCTGGTCTTGGTCTCGTTGCACCAATATAGCAACCTTTGCCTGATGCCTTGGTACTCTTCGCCTGCACTGGCCTCCTTAGCACCAAAGAGGAAACAACGACGCTGCGCGCACTGGCGCCCTCATGGCGCCCACCTGGTGTCATGCATCATCGCTCATGTCACGAGGGTCTCGTGAGGTTTGCCCCGCCTTTATATCTCCGCTCCTCGTGAGTCTGCCTAGCTAGGCTACTCCCGAGGAGGTCTTCCATCGTCTGCCTCGCCAGGCTTGGACCCCCGGGAGGGTCTTGGATGCTTTGTTGGTGAAGATGGGTCATACGGCCTGCAGGCTTAGCCACGGCATGGGCCGTAGGCAGGCAAGTCTAGGGACCCCCGTTCCCAGGACGCCGACATGAAGCACATCTGATCGATGTCTTTCAACTTGAAGTTGAGACTCAAGAAGTTAAACTGATTGAGGCAGCTAGTTCGAAGAGCTTGTGCCAGCAGTAGTGGCCAGTAACTTGAACACTACATCAAGACCGGACTTTTGAGTTGTCTCATTGTCATCAACATAGTTTTTATCAGCTTCCTGGGAGACCAACAAGGATGTCTCACTATCTTGAACCTTATCTGCATTACTTCCTTTACCATTGCATAACGTGTTACTCTTCTCCAATATTTTTCCGCATTCTAAAAGAGAAACAAGTAGACACATCACAGGTTTACCATGTTGTATATGAAACTCATTTTGGTAAAACAGTTCAATAGTAAGGTGGACAAGGGAACAACATGAAACAGACATATATCTATGTACCATGGTCACTGTATGGTCTATATCATTCTAGTTTTTGTTGCCAAATCAAGATAGAGACACAGTTCAAATAATATATGTTTAAGACAAAGCAAAATAGACAGAATATAAGTGTGGAAAATTACAAAGCAACAACAACACTTGTAATGTGCATGATATCAAAACATAACTGTTTATTCAATTGAAACTAAAATTGACATAGAGCAAGTTAGAACAGCAAAGCAGTTAAAGAAACAGGTTGGAGTTTCAATTCCATCCTTCAAATTTGAAAATAGTTGGTATGAGTAAATACAGTGATGCAAGAGCAAAGGAGTATGAACCATAGCTACAGAACCTGACCTGATAACAATTCTTCTTCTGCATTAAGCATTGAGTTGGGTTCGGAGTGGTGGTCCTCATGCTTTCGGCATTGTATTCCCCTTACTAACTGCTCGTGTTTGGGTGCTCTGTGGTGGAGACAGTGCTGTGTCAACTGGAACTTGGTTACTATCTGCTGGGGTTGCGGTTAGAAGGAGTGTAGCTAGTTCTCTGTCCAACTGGGTAGGGGGTACAATCTGCGAGAGTCTGGGTTATGTGTGGTGGCGCTAGTTCTTAGGCAAGTACAACTGTGGTTCTATCTACATTGACTGGTAGCACTATCTTTTCTAAAGACCGTGTGTTGTTACTCCCTTAGATACTGCCATCACCCACTCCAATTTAAATGGCTGATAAACAAGAAAAGTAATTGAATGTACACACATTGTATGATAGACAGGTGCAATGGATAGTGGGGAATAAAAGAGGGCATGAAATAATTCAGATTTATGTTGTCTAACCAAACATGATAGCATGACACGATTTCACATATATGATGACTAACTAAACAGGATAGCATGACACAATTTCATATATATGATGGCTATCTAAAAAGGATGGAAAGACATAGTTGAAAATATGATGACTATGTAAACAGGATGAGATGATATAATTATATAATGTGTTTATTAAATAGGTTGGCATGCCATAATCCACATACATGTCGCCTATGGAAACATGATAGCATGATATAATTCACGAATAAAATGACATAATTCAAAATATGATGACTGTAAACACTAAACAAGATGAGGTGATATAACTATATGATGTCTTTATTAAATGGGCTGGCATGCCATAATTCAGATAGATGCTGTCTATGTAAACATGATGGCACTATATAATTCAAATATATGATTTATATACTAAGCAAGTAAGCAGATGGCAATCGCATATATGATGTAAAAACTAAGAAATGCAAGACAACATATGCATAACATGAGTAATATAACCCTGGCAAGTTTGAGCATAGACCTCAGGGGGGAAATAGGAATGGTCATCTATCTTTGAAACCTCCTCTGAGGAGCTATCTGTAACCACCAAGATGTCTGCTTCAGCTGGTAGCATTGTCTAGGCTGAATACGTTGTTTTCACTGTAGATACTTCCAACACCGCTTCAAATGGCTGATGCACAGGAAGAGTAATTTAATATACAAACGTTGTCGACAAATGGAATACGTAATATAAAAAAGGATAGCATGATATAATTCACATATATGATGATTGGCTAAACAGCATGGCATTGCATAATTCACATATATAATGCCTTGAAACAAGATAACATTGCATAATTCACATATATAATGTCTTGCAACAAGATGGCATTCCACAATTCACATACATGGTAATTAGAAACTAAACAGGTGGCATTCACACAAAGCATGTCTAAACTAAGCAAATAACGTAGCAATGCAAGACACCATACGCACGATATGAGCAACATAACCCTGCCAAGTTAGAGCATACACCTTGGGGGGAATAGGACTGGTCATCTGTCTCTGAATCCTCCTTTGAGGAGCTATCCGTAACCAGTGAGATATGCGCTTCGTCAGATAGCATAGTCTGCTCTGAAGGCCTTGTTTTCACTCCAGAATTTTGCATCACCGTGTCAAATGGCTAATGCACACGAAGAGTAGTTGAATGTACTATCTTTGTTGACAAATGTAATATGTAAAGAAAAAAAGGATGGCATGATATAATTCACATATAAGTTGACTGGGTAAGCAGGATGGCATTGCAAAATTCACATATATGATGCCTGGCTATACAAGATGGTGTTGCATAATTCACATATACGATAAAGAAACTAAACTGATGGCATTCACACAAAGCATGTCTAAACTAAGCAGATGACATATTTGATGTATAAAGTAAGCAATGCAAGGCACCATATGCATGATATTACCAACATCAGCATGCCAAGTTAGAGTGACGACCTCAGGGGGTAAGTAGGAGTGGTCTTCTCCTTCTGAATCCCCATCGGGACAGTTATGGTCCTCTTGATTACAATCTGCAATGGGTGGAGGGAGGATGCCTTTGCACCCACCATGAAGCGAGGTCTGCATGAAATTTTATTGCCAAACAAGGTTCTTCTCTTTTGCTCTACATGTTCAGTTCCATTGTGTACAATTACTGACATGCATAGGAATAAAACATAGTGAGATTATATAAGGAGTGCATGCAGAAATCCAGAGTGATGGTAGCAACCTGTGGATAGACCCAAAACCAATGATAGCCGGCAGATAATGGCTTAAGTTAAAAAATACAGATAATGGCTTCTTTACTGTTTGTTTCCCACCCAACATGAAACTCATAGTAGACACCAGAGAATAACCAGATAGTAGACATTTTGTTGGGGATATAACTATTGGATATGACCCGCCCAGGCAGGACCGGGTCATACCACTGGCGACTTAAAGATGAAGATGGCGGGTCATGAAGCAAGCCTATTGAAGGACCATGACCTAAAGGCAACTTGAGGCCTAAGAGGATGAACCGCCATATGTTTAACTTGTATTGTAAGAAAACTTTGGTTAGTTACCGAGCCAGACACGTTGTGTATGAGCCGGCTGGGATTCTATAAGCTACCAGATGTCAACCTGTATATAAAGGGGTGACCCGACAGCAGGTTAAGGCAGGAAATAATTGTTCGAGAACTAGGTCAAGCATATTCGCTCCCTAGTAATTGAAATCCAAGCAATACAACCGAAAGTAGGAGTAGGCTTTTACTTCGTTGAGAGGTGCCTAACCTAGGTAAACTCCCTGTGTCCTTTGTCCCATTTAACCCCTTCAAGATAACCTAGCTGCGATGGCTCCACACCTAAGTCCTTTCTCTAGGGTATCTGCCGTGTTAAGTCCAGGATAGTTGGCACCCACCTTGGGACTAGTGCATGGTGGTTTTGAGTTCTTGAAGGGCAACTTCGCAGGGATCAAGGGATACGTCGTGGGCCAGATGACCAAGAGTCGTCGCGGAAAGCTCTACATCGACAATGTTGGCTGGGGCCCCGAGGCAGGCTCAATTGAGTATGGGTACCGAGTCCCCTTTGGCGGAATCCATGTCTTCATCGGCAAGATCAGCTAGTCAGACACCTGCACCGACATCGTCGAGACGGCTCAGCGCGCACAACCAAGGTTCAAACCGCCGTGAAGCATGCCTTTGTTGGTTTCATCCATAGGGCGAATCTTGAAGAAGGATCTGTGTCCAGGGGAGAGACGGTAATCTGCTCTGATGGTGAGTCTTAAACTGGTGAGACCGATTCAATGTATCAACTACAAGACGGCAGGATTGGTGGTTGTTCTGATGGTAGGCCAAACCAAACTGATAATTCAAAGATACTTGCAAAGATAACCAATCATACATAAAAGAATTCAGAGAAGATTCAAATATTATTCATAGATAGACTTGATCATAAACCCACAATTCATCGGTCTCTACAAACACACTGCAAAAAGAAGATTACATCGAATAGTTCTCCACAAGAGAGGGGGAGAACATTGTATTGAGATCCAAAAAGAGAGAAGAAGCCATCTAGCTAATAACTATGGACCCGTAGGTCTGAGGTAAACTACTCACACTTCATCGGAGAGGCTATGGTGTTGATGTAGAAGCCCTCCGTGATCGATGCCCCCTCCGGCGGAGCTCCGGAACAGGCCCCAAGATGGTATCTCGTGGATAGAGAAAGTTGCGGCGGTGGAATTAGGTTTTTGGCTCCGTATCTGATCGTTTGGGGGAAGTAGGTATATATAGGAGGAAGGTGTATGTCGGTGGAGCAACAGGGGCCCCACGAAGGTGGAGGGCGCGCCTGGGGAGGGGGGGTAGGCGCGCCCCCTACCTCATGGCCTCCTCTTTTGTGTCTTGACGTAGGGTCCAAGTCTCCTGGGTCTTGTTTGTTGAGAAAATCATGTTCCCGAAGGTTTCATTCCGTTTGGACTCCGTTTGATATTCCTTTTCTTCGAAACCCTAAAACAGGCAAAAAACAACAATTCTGGGTTGGGCCTCCGGTTAATAGGCTAGTCCCAAAAATAATATAAAAGTGGATAATAAAGCATGGAGCAATCAAAAATTATAGATACATTGGAGATGTATCAAGCATCCCCAAGCTTAATTCCTGCTCGTCCTCGAGTAGGTAAGTGATAAAAACAGAATTTTTGATGCGGAGTGCTACTTGGCGTAATTTTAATGTAATTCTTCTTAATTGTGGTATGAATATTCAGATCCGAAAGATTCAAGACAAAAGTTTAATATTGACATAAAAATAATAATACTTCAAGCATACTAACAAAGCAATTATGTCCTCTAAAAATAACATGGCCAAAGAAAGTTATCCCTAAAAAATCATATAGTCTGGCTATGCTCCATCTTCACCACACAACATATTTAAATCATGCACAACCCCGATGATAAGCCAAGCAATTGTTTCATACTTTTGACATTCTCAAAACTTTTTCAATTTTCACGCAATACATGAGCGTGAGCCATGGACATAGCACTTATAGGTGGAATAGAACGGTGGTTGTGGAGAAGACAAAAAGGGAGAAGATTATCTCACATCAGCTAGGCGTATCAACGGGCTATGGAGATGCTCATCAATAGATATCAATGTGAGTGAGTAGGGATTGCCATGCAACGGATGCACTAGAGCTATATGTTTATGAAAGCTCAAAAAGAAAATAAGTGGGTGTGCATCCAACTTGCTTGCTCATGAAGACCTAGGGCAATTTGAGGAAGCTCATCATTGGAATATACAAGCCAAGTTCTATAATGAAAAATTCCCACTAGTATAAGAAAGTGATAACATGAGAGACTCTCTACTATGAATATCATGGTGCTACTTTGAAGCACAAGTGTGGTAAAAGGATAGTAGCATTGCCCCTTCTCTCTTTTTCTCTCATTTTCTTCTTCTTCTTTTTTTATTTTTTTATTTGGGGATTTTCTCTTTTTTTATGGCCTCTTTTCTTTCTCTCTTTTTTTATTTTTCGTCCGGAGTCTCATCCCGACTTGTCGGGGAATCATAGTCTCCATCATCCTTTCCTCACTGGGACAATGCTCTAATAATGATGATCATCACACTTCTATTTTTCTTACAACTCAAGAATTATAACTCGATACTTGGAACAAAATATGACCCTATATGAATGCCTCCGGTGGTGTACCTAGATATGCAATGACTCATGAGTGACATGTATGAAAGAATTATGAATGGTGGCTTTGCCACAAATACGATGTCAACTACATGATCATGCTAAGCAATATGACAATGATGGAGCGTGTCATAATAAATGGAACGGTGGAAAGTTGCATGGCAATATATCTCGGAATGGCTATGGAAATGCCATAATAGGTAGGTATGGTGGCTGTTTTGAGGAAGGTATATGGTGGGTGTATGATACCGACGAAAGGTGCGCGGTATTAGAGAGGCTAGCAAAGGTGGAAGGGTGAGAGAAGTGCGTATAATCCGTGGACTCAACATTAGTCATAAAGAACTCATATACTTATTGCAAAAATCTACAAGTTATCAAAGCAAAGTATTAAGCGCATGCTCCTAGGGGGATAGATTGGTAGGAAAAGACCATCGCTCGTCCCCGACCGCCACTCATAAGGAAGACAATCAAAAAATAAATCATGCTCTGACTTCATCACATAACGGTTCACCATATGTGCATGCTACGGGAATCACAAACTTTAACATAAGTATTTCTCAAATTCACAACTACTCAACTAGCACAACTTTAATATCACCAACTTCATATCTCAAAACAATTATCAAGCATCAAACTTCTCATAGTATTCAACACACTCGTAAGAAAGGTTTATTATTAATCTTGTATACCAAGCAGATTAGGATTTTAAGTAAATTACCATGCTATTTAAGACTGTCAAAATAATCTAAGTGAATCATGAGAGATCAATAGTTTCTATAAAACAAATCCACCACCGTGCTCTAAAAGATATAAGTGAAGTACTAGAGCAAAACTATATAACTCAAAAGATATAAGCGAAGCACATAGAGTATTCTAACAAATTCCAAATCATATATGGCTCTCTCAAAAGGTGTGTACAGCAAGGATGATTGTGGTAAACTAAAAAGTAAAGACTCAAATCATACAAGACGCACCAAGCAAAACACATATCATGTGGCGAATAAAAATATAGCTCCAAGTAAAGTTACCGATAGAAGTAGACGAAAGAGGGGATGCTGTAACATCCCAAATTTTCAATTTGGAATGTTATACATTAGATCATCATGCATATCTTATTTTCTTGCATTTTGGTGGATCCTACAAATTTCACGCAACTCAAGGACCTTCGGAGAGAGTTGGAGATTTCGTTATTTTCATATTTGAGAGTTTTCTCGAATTTGAAAAGAGGATCATTTGATTTATTTATTTCATCTTCAATTATTTTTTCGATATCAAAATATGAGAGAGGGAATAATATGACTTTCCCAAAATATAGGAAAAATGAAGATTTAATAAATAGATCAAATTTCGTTTTTCAGTGTTTGTTTGTTTTTCTTTGGATACGGAAAAATGCGCGTTTTCGAAAATTGCATTTTAGGTCCGTAGAAAAGTTCATTTTGTTCGACTCATTTTTAGGAGTCGGGGAAAATTTACTTTAGGGATTTTGGAGCCCGTTTAGTTTTTCTTTTTCTTGTTTTTCTGCGCGGGAACCAGTTAAAAAAAATTCCGCAGGCCAGCCAGCCGCCGCTCCACCCCAGCCGCGCGCAGCGCCAGGCGCCAGGCGCCAGGCCAGCCGCCGCCTCTTCCCTGGCCGAATCCTATTAGGATTCTAGACTAGCCCCTTTTCCTTGTTTCGTTTTTCCTTTTCCTACTCTATTTCTTGTCCCCTACCCCAAGTAATCTCTCCCCTCTCCTGTATAAATACCCCCATAGACCCCCCCTCTCCTCACACCAAAACCCAAACCCCCTCTCCTCCCCAAGCCGCGCCCCACCCCGCGCCCCTCACCTGCCGCCGCCGCCCCAATAGCGCCGCCGCCGCCCTAGCACGCCGCCGTCGCCATCGTTCGCCCCGCCTCGCCGGAGGTAGCCCCGCGCCTCTCTTTTTCTTCCCCGCGGTTTGGTTATTTTAAAAGAAACCGTTCCGGTTTTCTTTTCCGGTTTTCTCTCTGATTCTTCGTTTCGGTTTCTTTTCCGAAACCCTAGATCGGTTTTCCGTTTTCTTTTTTGGTTTCTTTTCTGAAAACCCTAGATCGGTTTTCGTTCTTCTTTCGGACCGTTCGTCCCAACGAACGTGATCACCGATTATTCCCGGTTAACGACGCCCATTCGTTTAACCGTTCGTCTCTTTCTTTTCGTCGGATTTATTCCGCGATCGCGATCTCAGATCCGATCTTCGTTCTAGTTTATCTTCTCGCCCGTTTATCGGAATCAGGTGATTCAAGCGCCTGGAGTTTTGTCTCAAAACCGACGTTCCATCTAATCAACTTGAACAAGTTTTTGCTATGGTAAAATTTGACCTAGTTTCAACTTGCTAGAACCGAGTTGTTTTCTTCCGCCGTTTGTTTTCTGTCGTTTGTTCGGTTCGTTCTTTCTTTGCAACCGGAGTTCTTAAGTTGAACTTTCTGGTTCGTTCTCTCGTTCAAGTTTTACTTGTGCATTAGATGAGTACTTATTGTGTGGTTACTATTGTTTGCTTACGATAGATTGACCGGAGTGTGACGAGTAGATCTATCAAGAGTTTTAAGTGCGAATCATCTTCATCTACATTGCAGGCAAGTTCACACTTTGATCATACTTTTTCTACAACCCAGTTTTATTGCATTAGAGCAATCCTCACACATTGCATGATTAGGATCTAATTAACTTGTGGGATGGGAAGTAGATGAGGTAGTACCTATTACTTGTTTATTATCAAACCTTTGGGAGTTACTTCTACGTTTGCTTATTATGCCATGCTATGCTAGTAGACGTGGATTGGGTGAGTGATATCCATGACAGATGTGAGATTGTTAATTAATGGTTTATCTAAGGTGGCAACCTAACACACATCTGGGTGGATTGAGGCACCTGATGTCTATCAGGACTTGCCTGTTTTTATTTCGGACCGCCACCCAGGCTCAAAGGGATCATGAGATTATTCATACTAGAAACTTCCATGTGCAGCCACAAGCCATTATGGGCTCTGGCATAATTGACTAATTCGTGCGAACTCTTACAGGGTAGACTAGCAGATGTAGGGGTTGTAGGTGGTACGGTCTACCCGAACGTAAGGTGCTAGCGCTTCTGAAAGACTGTGTCTCGGTCATCCGTCTTCTCAAACACCATGTAGTGCGAGAAAACAAACGGAGGCGATCGAGTCTTGTGGGGAAAAGTGCGCAAACCTCTGCAGAGTGTACAAACTAATCATGATTAGCCGTGTCCCCGATTATGGACGTCTTGAGTATCTAGTTCTTGGATTATCCTGTTGATCCCATCATGTTACTTTAATTAATTTTTGTTGGGATGTTAATGATTACTTTTAATTGGGATTGAGGATGCTGTCAACCATTCTCAATGTTTAACAACCACCATGTTAGTTAAATAAATTTATTCCTTTGCAGTAGGGAAAAACTGGCTTTACGCAAAACTATAACCATAGAGCTTTCCACCAGCCATATATGCATATAGTATAGCTGTTTCATTCCATTACTCTCTATGTGTTACATTGCCAGCATATTCCACATGCTGACCCGTTTTCGGGCTGCAACGTCTCATGTTGCAGGTTTCTTACGACGAGTAAGTGATATGTTAGGGTTACGATTTCTACACTCAACTTTGCCGTTGGTGTTGATGGGAATCCACAACCTTGTTGCTTCCGCTATTTGGATTGAGGTAATGGTATTTACGTTACTTTATACATGTGATTTACCTCTGTTATAAATCCTTCGAGTACTGTGTATGTCAGCATACCGATCCAGGGATGACACTTAAGCACAGGGACTTGATCCATTCGGGTAAAGTCTCTACAAGATGGTATCAAAGCACATGTTGACTGTAGGACGTGACCCTAGAAACTGGCAAGCCCATAGCAAAGATTTTTCTCTACCACTTTCCCTTTCAAAAAGATCTTTTACCTCTCTTCTCTTCTGAGCTTATTCAAATATTCCCTTTTTGTGAGACCATACCCCTTTTCCCTTTTGACCACACGAAGATTCCACTGATGAGACCACTCCAAGAAGTACAAGATATTTGACAACTAAGACCACTTCGGAATGAAGAGTATTTTCTGTGCATCTGAATAATGGAAACTACAACGGTTGAAGGCCGAAGACAAGTAGAAGAATTCCCAGATTTGTATGACCTAGGAAGGCTACCCCTTATGGAACTTGACAGATTATGGAAGTTGTCAATACCCAAGATCAAGGTGTATCGGAGAAAGACTGAAACAAGGAGTATGAGAACTTGAAGTTTTGTCAAAGAAACCCTAAGGCAGGAGATATCAACTGTGGAGAGATAGCTCATGGAAATGACAAGAGCAGAAACACGGTTATCCGTGATGTCATCCCCCGCTAATGCTATTGTCACCGTGCTGAGTTAAGGATGCATGTCATCAGAATGGATTTGATGGAAGAAGGTTGATGGAGCACCTATCATAAGATGAAGTTTTAGCCCTAGCCGGTGTATCACCAGGATCTGGAGTAGTATATCAAGAAGTTTAAGGTGGAGCTCCATGAAGCCGTATTAGACAAGGAAGCAATTCGTGGAGAACTCAGAAACCAAAAGCTGAAAGTAGCCAAGCTGGAGGAGTTACAACCTCGAGATGCCGGAGATTTGTCAGTAACTTAAGGACAGTATGACCATGGCTCATGCCAAGGATGTTGAAACCTAGAAGTTTGGAATGCCATTCCAGAATATTCAAGGATGTCACGAGAGACTTCGCGTCAACAGAGTTGATCTGGCAAAAGAACTTGAGAAGACAAGCATGATTGGAAGAAGCCATTGGAGGCATGAACAAGGCTTGAAGAGTTTGGAGACGTTGAAGATTTATTGACCTTTAGAAGACCAAACCCCTATTATATACCTACGTTAGATGCGACGATTGTGAGCTGTCATTTGTTTGATAGCCACAACAAAAATCTGTCTTTTCAAAACTGTTGTTTGCATTGTGTGCATCCCTCTCTATTTCTCTTATCTCACCCCAAACCCATGGACCTAATAGATGATGAATGGAGATGAGCTTGTATTTTCGGGACCAATGAGTCAATTGGAGATAGACCGATGGATTCAGAACATGGAAGATCACATGGAGAATAACCCTATAGACGGAAAGGATATGCCCCAGCATGCTCTTCAATGATTTGAAAGAGGTGCTGCTACTTGGTGGAGGATGTACCAAACCATCAATGGATGGCAAGGAGTAACCACTTGGAAAGAATTTAAGTTGACTATGCCAAAGCCTCGGCTTGTGTCCCAGAAGTTGAAGCCTTATGGAAAGGATATGAAGAAACCTTGTGCATGCAAGATTTGTGGAGAAATAGGACACACCCATAAAGAACACAAGGATGAATGCCCTAATTGTGAAGGAAGTCACCCAGTTGAAGAATGCCCAGTTAGGCAGATCACTTGTTTCTTGTGTGAAGGGATTTCCCACTACCCCGCACAGTGTCACATTTACACCATGGTACAAGGAACCATCCAGCAGAAAAAAAAGAAGCAATGAAAGGAGCCCTAATGGGAATTTTAAAAGAACCTGCGATGAAGGACGAGGTGGAGGACACACCCAAAGAGGAACCAATTAAACCCTACACCAAGTCTTGCTATTCATGTGGAGAAGAAGGACACATCTCCCAGAATTGTATGAATGGGAATCTAGTAGAATTCTTGACAGAGGAAATAGAGTATGACACACAGGAAATAGAAGCTCTGATTGGAATGGAAAAGACCAGGAAGAGAAACCGATTGGATCCCAGGAGGAACCTGAGTCATATCACCTGTTACAGGTGCAAGGAGTCAGGGCACTACCTCAGCAGTTGCCCAAAAAGGAAACCTTGATACTTGTCAGAAGTAATATGTTTTAGTTGTAATAAAGCAAGGCACTTTGCTAGAGATTGTCCGAAGGAGAAGGAGACTTGTGATAAGTAGTTGAGTTTGTAACAGAAGAAATATAGTCATAGTAGTGAGAACCTTTTCCTTTATATTGAGGTGTTGAGTTGAGACATGTAATGGAGAAGCGAGAGATTGAAATCATTTGAGAATGAATAAAGTAGCATCGTTGGTACTAATATGGATTTTATGAGTTGTTACTCTATGAAGAAGGATTTTGACCATTTTTGAGGATCAGAGAAATATGGTCTATGGAAGATTTGTGCATTTTAAGGGTGGTAGTACCCTGTAAGAACCGTTGACCCCTGGAAAAGATAAGCATACTCCACTGAGTGGATTTCGGACAAAATGAATACGAGTTTTGTCTCGATATGTGTGATACCCTAAGAGTAAGTAGGATGAAGTTGGAGACCGTCCGTTGGACCAAATGTGATCAAGGAGTCAGAAGAGAATGTTAAGTTGATTTGAGATAGACTGAAGGTAGCTCAGTCCAGGCATAAGAGTTATGCAGACTCAAAAAAACTCAAGGAGGTAGTCTATGAAATTGGAGACAAAGCATGTCTTCGCGTGTCCCCTATGCGAGGTGTTAAACGTATTCGAGTTAAGGGACAGTTAGCCCCGAGATTTGTAGGACCATACCGAGTTTTGGATCGTATGGGAGAAGTGGCCTACAAGTTGGAGTTACCCGAAGGACTGTCAGGAGTTCAAGATGTGTTTCATGTTTCCTAGTTGAAGAAGTGCCATGCAGAGATGGCCAATATTCCCATGTAAGGACGCTTGACCCTGGAAAGGATAATGATGTTCCATGAAGTGAATATGGAATTCATTTTATCTTGATATGAGGGATATTCCACGAGGATGAAGAGATGAATTACTATTGGATATGAAGGAGATATGATGTCAGAAATATGGATCAATGGAAAACTCCATGATGAGTCTGAGTAATCATGTCCTAGTTTGGTGCCAATAGAAGGAAGGAAGACAATACAATTGGATGGATTTAAGAATACTAGGAAGTTGGAAGTTGGACTAATGATCAGTTGCCCGAAGTTGAGTTCAAGGATTACAAGTGAGGAGATGTGCCATAACCCACAGGCCCCAGGACCTGCCAAGAAGCAAGCACATTCTTGCTGAAGGAAAAACCCTGGAAGTGGATATACCTTTGTCGACAGACGATTTTATAGGAGTTTACGCAAAACCTGAGAGTTGTGAAGGAACGATAGATGTTTGTCTGGCTTGAAGAATCAATGGATTATTCCGAACTTGGTTCGTCGACAAGAGAAATTCTGCAATGCTTGTGAGGATGACCGAGTGTTAGTATGCCAGATTCGCTAAACTGTATACATGGTAATGATTTGGGTGCGGGATGGATTGATCACCATACCGACTTACTCTTATTGTTCGCCTTGCTATATGGAATGGTAAATCTGAGTGACTTACCTATAGTAGAGAGATGACGATATTAAACCTTGTTAAACCTTAGAATGGTATAGGTATTTTTCCCTTGTACACGGCAATTGTGCCAACCATAGGTTATACGGTGAGGATCAACCAAGACCAATTTCCTGCAGGAGAAACCATACATTGTTGACCACCATGAGATATCGATAGTTGTTTAGTTTTGGCGCTAGACCCGTCAGCTAAGAAGACCCAATCTCAGAATAACCTTACTAAGAGGAAATGATAGAAGAATTGAGTAAAAGGTTATGCCACTACCTGAAGAGCCTAGAGAAGGAATTATCCTTACGATCTGAGAAGACGGCACTGTCAAGAATAAGGATGGAGTATATGAGTTTTGATGGAACCGTAACAATGATTCTAAGGGTGGTAGCACCCCAAACACCGTGTGATGATCGATGGATTTTGAGAAGACCCCCAAACCCTAACCTTTTCTTGCTAGCCTCTCCGAATCTCGAGGACGAGATTCCTTTTAAGGGTGGTAGGTTTGTAACATCCCAAATTTTCAATTTGGAATGTTATACATTAGATCATCATGCATATCTTATTTTCTTGCATTTTGGTCGATCCTAGAAATTTCACGCAACTCAAGGACCTTCGGAGAGAGTTGGAGATTTCGTTATTTTCATATTTGAGAGTTTTCTCGAATTTCAAAAGAGGATCATTTGATTTATTTATTTCATCTTCAATTATTTTTCCGATATCAAAATATGAGAGAGGGAATAATATGACTTTCCCAAAATATAGGAAAAATGAAGATTTAATAAATAGATCAAATTTCGTTTTCCGGTGTTTGTTTGTTTTTCTTTGGATAGGGAAAAATGCGCGTTTTCGAAAATTGCATTTTAGGTCCGTAGAAAAGTTCATTTTGTTCGACTCATTTTTAGGAGTCGGGGAAAATTTACTTTAGGGTTTTTGGAGCCCGTTTAGTTTTTCTTTTTCTTGCTTTTATGCGCGCGGAACCAGTTAAAAAAAACAAATTCCGCAGGCCAGCCGGGCCAAAGGCCCAGCCAGCCGCCGCTCCACCCCAGCCGCGCGCAGCGCCAGGCCAGCCGCCGCCTCTTCCCTGGCCGAATCCTATTAGCATTCTAGGCTAGCCCCTTTTCCTTATTTCGTTTTTCCTTTTCCTACTCTATTTCTTGTCCCCTACCTCAAGTAATCTCTCCCCTCTCCTATATAAATACCCCCATAGAGCCCCCCTCTCCTCACACCAAAACCCCAACCCCCCTCTCCTCCCCAAGCCGCGCCCCACCCCGCGCCCCTCACCCGCCGCCGCCGCCCCTATAGCGCCGCCGCCGCCGCCCTAGCACGCCGCCGTCGCCACCGTTCGCCCCGCCTCGCCGGAGGTAGCCCCGCGCCTCTCTTTTTCTTCCCCGCGGTTCGGTTCTTTTAAAAGAAACCGTTCCGGTTTTCTTTTCCGATTTTTCTCTCCGATTCTTCGTTTCGGTTTCTTTTCCGAAACCCTAGATCGGTTTTCCGTTTTCTTTTTCGGTTTCTTTTCCGAAAACCCTAGATCGGTTTTCGTTCTTCTTTCGGACCGTTCGTCTCAATGAACATGATCACCGATTATTCCCGGTTAACGACGACCGTTCGTTTAACCGTTCGTCTCTTTCTTTTCGTCGGATTTATTCCACGATCGCGATCTCAGATCCGATCTTCGTTCTAATTTATCTTCTCGCCCGTTTATCGGAATCAGGTGATTCAAGCGCCTAGAGTTTCGTCTCGAAACCCCCGTTCCGTCTAATAAACTTGAACAAGTTTTTGCTATGGTAAAATTTTGACCTAGTTTCAACTTGCTAGAACCGAGTTGTTTTCTTCCGCCGTTTGTTTTCCGTCGTTTGTTCGGTTCGTTCTTTCTATGCAACCGGAGTTCTTAAGTTGAACTTTCTGGTTCGTTCTCTCGTTCGAGTTTTACTTGTGCATTAGATGAGTACTTATTGTGTGGTTACTATTGTTTGCTTACGATAGATTGACCGGAGTGTGACGAGTAGATCTATCAAGAGTTTTAAGTGCGAATCATCTTCATCTTCATTGCAGGCAAGTTCACACTTTTACCATACTTTTTCTACAACCCAGTTTTATTGCATTAGATCAATCCTCACACATTGCATGATTAGGATCTAATTAAATTGTGGGATGGGAAGTAGATGAGGTAGTACCTATTACCTGTTTATTATCAAACCTTTGGGAGTTACTTCTACGTTTGCTTATTATGCCATGCTATGCTAGTAGACATGGATTGGGTGAGTGATATCCATGACAGATATGAGATTGTTAATTAATGGTTTATCTAAGGTGGCAACCTAACACACATCTGGGTGGATTGAGGCACCTGATGTCTATCAGGACTTGCCTGTTTTTATTTCGGACCGCCACCCAGGCTCAAAGGGATCATGAGATTATTCATACTAGAAACTTCCGTGTGCAGCCACAAGCCATTATGGGCTCTGGCATAGTTGACTAAGTCATGCGAACTCTTACAGGGTAGACTAGCAGATGTAGGGGTTGTAGGTGGTACGGTCTACCCGAACGTAAGGTTGCTAGCTTCTGAAAGACTATGTCTCGTCATCCGTTTCTCAAACACCATGTAGTGCGAGAAAACAAACGGAGGCGATCGAGTCTTGTGGGGAAAAGTGCGCAAACCTCTGCAGAGTGTACAAACTAATCATGATTAGCCGTGTCCCCGGTTATGGACGTCTTGAGTATCTAGTTCTTGGATTATCCTGTTGATCCCATCATGTTACTTTAATTAATTTTTGTTGGGATGTTAATGATTACTTTTAATTGGGATTGAGGATGCTGTCAACCATTCTCAATGTTTAACAACCACCATGTTAGTTAAATAAATTTATTCCTTTGCAGTAGGGAAAAACTGGCTTTATGCAAAACTGTAACCATAGAGCTTTCCACCAGCCATATATGCATATAGTATAGTTGTTTCATTCCATTACTCTCTATGTGTTACATTGCCAGCATATTCCATATGCTGACCCGTTTTCGGGCTGCAACGTCTCATGTTGCAGGTTTCTTACGACGAGTAAGTGATACGTTAGGGTTACGATTTCTACACTCAACTTTGCCGTTGGTGTTGATGGGAATCCACAACCTTGTTGCTTCCGCTATTTGGATTGAGGTAATGGTATTTACGTTACTTTATACATGTGATTTACCTCTGTTATAAATCCTTCGAGTACTGTGTGTGTCAGCATACCGATCCAGGGATGACACTTAAGCACAGAGACTTGATGCATTCGGGTCAGGTCGCTACAGATGCCTTTCGGGGCATCCCCAAGCTTTGGCTTTTAGGTGTCCTTAGATTATCTTAGGGGTGCCATGGGCATCCCCAAGATTAGGCTCTTGCCACTCCTTGTTCCATAATCCATCAAATCTTTACCCAAAACTTGAAAACTTCACAATAAAAAACTTAAAGTAGATAAATTATTACCAAACTAAAAATTAAACACAACCAAAATAGAGGATAGATAAATTATTTATTACTAAACAGGAGCAAGAAGCAAGGAATAAAAATAAAATTGGGTTGTCTCCCAACAAGCGCTATCATTTAACGCCCCTAGCTAGGCATAACAAGCAAGGATAGATCTAGGTATTGCCATCTTTGGTAGGCAATCCATAAGTGGCTCTCATAATAGATTCGTAAGGTATTGCCATCTAGGTATTGCCTTTCCTTAATGGAAATTGTAATCTAATATTTCCTTCCTTCATATCAATAATTGCACCAATCGTTCGAAGGAAATGTCTACCAAGAATAATAGGACATGAAGGATTGCAATCTATGTAAAGAACAATAAAATCTACGGGCACAAAATTCTTATTTGCAACAATAAGAACATCATTAATTCTTCACATAGGTTTCTTAATAGTGGAATCCGCAAGGTGCAAGTTTAAAGAGAAATCATCGAAATCACGGAAACCTAACAAATCACACAAAGTCTTTGGAATCATGGAAACACTAGCACCCAAATCACATAAAGCATAGATTTCATGATCTTTAGTTTTAATTTTAATCGTTGGTTCCCACTCATCATAAAGCTTTCTAGGGATATAAACTTCCAATTCAAGTTTTTCTTCATAAGATTGCATCAAGGCATCAACGATATGTTTAGTAAATGCTTTATTTTGACTATAAGCATGAGGAGAATTTAGCACGGGTTGTAACAAGGAAATACAATCAATCAAATAGGAATTTTCCTAGTTAAATTCCTTGAAATCCATAATAGTGTGTTTAGCAACATCTAGGGTTTTAATTTCTTCAATCCCACTTTTATCAATTTTAGCATCAAGATCAAAAAATTCCAAATTCTTGGAATGCCTTCTATGTAAAGGTGGATCATATTCAGTCCCATCATTATCAAGATTCATATTAAAAAAGATTTAATAGGGTACACATCAATAACTTTTAGATCTTCATCGTTATTTTCATAGGAACTAGAAGAACACGCTCTTATAAAGGCATCTCTCTTAGCACGCATCCTAGCGGTTCTTTCTTTGCACTCGTCAATGGAAATTCTCATGGCTTTGAGAGACTCATTGACATCATGCTTAGGTGGAATAGATCTAAGTTTCAAAGAATCAACATCAAGAGTAATTCTATCAATGTTCCTAGCCAAATCATCAATCTTAAGAAAATTTTCATCAATCAAAGCATTGAAATTCTTTTTGCAAAGTAATAAATTCTTTAATATTAGATTCAAAATCAGAGGGCATATTATTATAATTTCCATAAGAATTGTTGTAGGAATTACCATAATTATTAGAGGGATTACTAGGATAAGGCCTAGGATTGAAATTTCATCTATACGCCTTGTTACCAAAATTGTTCCTACCAACAAAATTGACATACATAGATTCATTATTATTCTCAATAAAATTAGACAAGGGCATATCATTAGGATCAGAAGAAACACTCTTATTACCAAATAATTTCATAAGTTCATCCATCTTTCCACTCAAAACATCATTTTCTTCTATCGCATGCACCTTTTTATTAGTAGATCTTTCAGTATGCCACTGAGAGTAATTAACCATAATATTATCTAGGAGTTTAGTAGCTTCTCCTAAAGTGATTTCCATAAAAGTGCCTCCCGCGGCCGAATCTAAAAGATTTCTAGAAGCAAAATTCAATCCGGCATAAAAAATTGTATAATCATCCACAAATTTAAACCATGAGTAGGGCAATTACGTATCTTTAGTTTCATTCTCTCCCAAGCTTGTGCAACATGTTCATCAGAAAGTCGCTTAAAATTCATAATATCGTTTCTAAGAGAGATGATCTTAGCGGGAGGAAAATACTTAGAGATAAAAGCATCTTTGCACTTGTTCCATGAATCAATACTATTTTTAGGCAAAGACGAAAACCAAGCTTTAGCACGATCTCTAAGCGAAAAAGGAAATAGCTTCAATTTAACAATATCATTATCCACATCTTTCTTCTTTTGCATGTCACACAAATCAATGAAGCTATTTAGGTGGGTAGCGTCATCTTCACTAGGAAGGCCGGAAAACGGATCTTTCATGACAAGATTCAGCAAAGCAGTATTAATTTCACAAGATTCAGCATCGGTAAGAGGAGCAATTGGAGTGCTAATAAAATAATTATTATTGGTATTGGTGAAGTCACACAATTTAGTATTATCTTCATCCATCTTGACAACCAAGCAAACTAACACACAAGCAAACAAAAAATAAGCGGGAAAAAAGAGGCAAATGGAGAAAGAGATGGAGGATAGAGAGAGAGGGTGATAAAACGGCAAGGGTGAAGTGGGGGAGAGGAAAACAAGAGGAAAATGGCAAATAATGTAATGCGGGAGATAAGGGTATGTGATGGGTACTTGGTATGTTGACTTTTCCGTAGACCTCCCCGGCAACGACGCCAGAGATCCTTCTTGCTACCTCTTGAGCATTGCGTTGGTTTTCCCCGAAGAGGAAGGGATGATGCAGCAAACTACCGTAAGTATTTCCCTCAGTTT
The DNA here is from genome assembly GCF_003073215.2 of Triticum urartu. Lineage (NCBI taxonomy): Eukaryota > Viridiplantae > Streptophyta > Magnoliopsida > Poales > Poaceae > Triticum > Triticum urartu. The sequence goes on from NC_053023.1 coordinate 471,027,728, forward strand.
TTAAGAACCAAGGTATCAATCCAGTAGGAGGCTACGTTCGAGTCCCTCATACCTGCACAAAACAAATAAATCCTTGCAAACAACGCGAATAGGGCTTGTAAATCCCTACACGGCCACTTACGAGAGTGAGATCTGATAGATATGATAAGATAATTTTTTGGTATTTTTGTGATAAAGATGCAAAGTAAAATAAAGGCAAAGTAAAAAAGCAAAGGAAATAGCTAAGTAGTAGGATATTAATATGATAACGATAGACCCGGGGGCCATAGGTTTCACTAGTGGCTTCTCTGGAGAGCATAATTATTCTACGGTGGGTGAACAAATTACTGTTGAGCAATTGACAGAATTGAGCATAGTTATGAGAATATCTAGGTATGATCATGTATATAGGCATCACGTCCGAGACAAGTAGACCGACTCCTGCCTGCATCTACTACTATTACTCCACTCATAAACCGCTATCCAGCATGCATCTAGAGTATTAAGTTAAAAACAGAGTAACGCCTTAAGCAAGATGACATGATGTAGAGGGATAAACTCATGCAATAATATGAAAACCCCATCTTGTTACCCTCGATGACAACAATACAATATGTGCCTTGCTGCCCCTACTGTAACTGGGAAAGGACACCGCAAGATTGAACACAAAGCTAAGCACTTCCCCCATTGCAAGAAAGATCAATCTAGTAGGCCAAACCAAACTGATAATTCGAAGAGACTTGCAAAGATAACCAATCATACATAAAAGAATTCAGAGAAGATTCAAATATTATTCATATATAGACTTGATCATAAACCCACAATTCATCGGTCTCAACAAACACACTGTAAAAAGAAGATTACATCGAATAGTTCTCCACAAGAGAGGGGGAGAACATTGTATTAAGATCCAAAAAGAGAGAAGAAGCCATCTAGCTAATAACTATGGACCCGTAGGTCTGAGGTAAACTACTCACACTTCATCAGAGAGGCTATGGTGTTGATGTAGAAGCCCTCCGTGATCGATGCCCCCTCTGGTGGAGCTCCGGAATAGGCCCCAAGATGGGATCTCGTGGATACCGAAAGTTGCGGTGGTGGAATTAGGTTTTTGGCTCCGTATCTGATTGTTTGGGGGTACGTAGGTATATATAGGAGGAAGGAGTACGTCGGTGGAGCAACAGGGGCCCCACGAGGGTGGAGGGCGCGCTTGGGAGGGTAGGCGTGCCCCCCTACCGTGTGGCCTCCTCTTTTGTGTCTTGACGTAGGGTCCAAGTCTCCCGGGTCTTGTTTGTTGAGAAAATCACGTTCCCGAAGGTTTCATTCCTTTTGGACTCCGTTTGATATTCTTTTTCTTCGAAACCCTAAAAGAGGCAAAAAACAGCAATTCTGGGCTGGGCCTCCGGTTAATAGGTTAGTCCCAAAAATAATATAAAAGTGGATAATAAAGCCCAATAATGTCCAAAACAGTAGATAATATAGCATGGATCAATCAAAATTATAGATACATTGGAGATGTATCAGCCGACACATACTTGGCTGAAGGGATTGCCCGCTAACTCCATCAGATCATGGGCTGAATTGAAGGCGCGTTTTATTAAAAATTTCAAAGACACATGCAAGAAGCCTATGTCGATTCTTGATCTGGATTCTCGCGTCCAGGGTGAGAGCGAGTGAATGAACAATTGGGTGCGCCGGATCTTGGCGGTCATCCACTCATCAAACAGTATCAATGTCGGTTCAGCCGTCCTGATGTTAGAAAAGAATTGTTGGCTCCTTCCCCTCAACCAGAAGCTGGGCGGGTTAAGTGCAAGTGCAATGATATGGGAGAGCTCAGGGCGGCTCTTGTTAAGTATGCCGACTCTGATGGTACTAAAGACCCCGAGTCTGATGAAGAGAAGGCTGGCAAGGGGAAGAAGAGCGGCAATACAAAGGGACAACAACATAATATGGCGGGGCAAGGGGGGAATGGTAAGTGCAAAGCCGACAGTGGTTTATACTTTGTGGCTAACACCAATACGTGGAATAATAATCAGCGTCGTAAGGGGAAGTCGTCAGTACCCCGGTTTGGCGGGCCAAAGTTCAACCTTGAGGCAATGATGAATCAGCCTTGCCTGAAGCACGGGACGCAAGAGAAGCCGACCAGCCTTCTATGGAATGATTGCTTCACCATGAGTGAGTACATGAATTCCAGTTTTTCCAGAATAATCATGGCCCGAATGGCGGTTCAGGATCCGGCTCTCACAGACCGGGCTTCGGGGGTGGCGGCTGAAGCTCCGGTTTTCAGGTCCAAGGCAACCAAGGTGGTTCCAATCAACAATCTAATCAGGGAAATCAACAGCAGCAGTCTGGTTATCAGAGTAATCCGAAGCAGCCGAATAGTAGTCAAGATCATGTGTTCACCATGAGCTTGTGCAAACGAGATTATAAGGTTCGTAAATGAGTAGTGAACACGGTTGAGCCAGCAGTCCCTCGCTACTTGTGATGGTCTGAACGTCCTATTGTATGGAGCCGTGAGGATTGTTGGAAATATGCCCTAGAGGCAATAATAAATTATTTATTATTATATTTCCTTGTTCATGATAATCGTTTATTATCCATGCTAGAATTGTATTGATAGGAAACTCAGATACATGTGTGGATACATAGACAACACCATGTCCCTAATAAGCCTCTAGTTGACTAGCTCGTTGATCAATAGATGGTTACAGTTTCCTGACCATGGACATTGGATGTCATTGATAACGGGATCACATCATTAGGACAATGATGTGATGGACAAGACCCAATCCTAAGCATAGCACTAGATCGTGTAGTTCGTATGCTAAAGCTTTTCTAATGTCATGTATCATTTCCTTAGACCATGAGATTGTGCAACTCCCGGATACCGTAGGAGTGCTTTGGGTGTGCCAAACGTCACAACGTAACTGGGTAGCTATAAAGGTACACTACGGGTATCTCCGAAAGTGTCTGTTGGGTTGGCACGAATCGAGACTGGGATTTGTCACTCCGTTAAACGGAGAGGTATCTCTGGGCCCACTCGGTAGGACATCATCATAATGTGCACAATGTGATCAAGGAGTTGATCACTGATATGTTACGAACGAGTAAAGACTTGCCGGTAACGAGATTGAACAAGGTATTGGGATACCGACGATCGAATCTCGGGCAAGTAACGTAACGATTGACAAAGGGAATTGTATACGGACTGATTGAATCCTCGACATCGTGGTTCATCTCGATGAGATCATCGTGGAGCATGTGGGAGCCAACATGGGTATCCAGATCCCGCTGTTGGTTATTGACCGGAGAGTCACTCGGTCATGTCTGCATGTCTCCCGAACCCGTAGGGTCTACACACTTAAGGTTCGGTGACGCTAGGGTTGTTAGGAAGATATGTATATGCAGTAACCCGAATGTTGTTCGGAGTCCCGGATGAGATCCCGGACGTCACGAGGAGTTCCGGAATGGTCCGGAGGTAAAGAATTATATATAGGAAGTGCTATTTCGGCCATCGGGACAAGTTTCGGGGTCACCGGTATTGTACCGGGACCACCGGAAGGGTCCCGGGGGTCCACCGGGTGGGGCCACCTGCCCCGGGGGGCCACATGGGCTGTAGGGGGTGCGCCTTGGCCTATATGGGCCAAGGGCACCAGCCCCTAGAGGCCCATGCGCCAAAGGGACAAGAGGAGGGGAGAGTCCTAAAGGGGAAGGCACCTCCGAGGTGCCTTGGGGAGGATGGACTCCTCCCCCTTGGCCGCACCCTTCCTTGGAGGAAGGGGCAAGGCTGCGCCCTCCCCCTCTCCCTTGGCCCTATATATAGTGGGGGGAAGGGAGGGCAACCATACCTAAGCCCTGGCGCCTCCCTCTCCCTCCCATGACACATCTCCCTCCTCCCGCAGCGCTTGGCGAAGCCCTGTTGGAATCCCGCTACTTCCACCACCACGCCGTCGTGCTGCTGGATCTCCATCAACCTCTCCTTCCCCCTTGCTGGATCAAGAAGGAGGAGACGTCGCTGCTCCGTACGTGTGTTGAACGCGGAGGTGCCGTCCGTTCGGCGCTAGGATCATCGGTGATTTGGATCACGACGAGTACGACTCCATCAACCCCGTTCTCTTGAACGCTTCCGCGCGCGATCTACAAGGGTATGAGATCCACTCCTCCCTCGTTGCTAGATGACTCCATAGATAGATCTTGGTGACCGTAGGAAAATTAATGTAATCTATGCACGTTACACAAAGTATTTGCGTTGATTTTGTTCAATAATGCTTACCGTTACTAGTCTTATCTTGATTCGGCGGCATTGTGGGATGAAGCGGCCCGGACCAACCTTACACGTACGCTTACGTGAGACCGGTTCCACCGACTGACATGCACTAGTTGCATAAGGTGGCTAGCGGGTGTCTGTCTCTCCCACTTTAGTCGGATCGGATTCGATGAAAAGGGTCCTTATGAAGGGTAAATAGAAATTGGCATATCACGTTGTGGTTTTGCGTAGGTAAGAAACGTTCTTGCTAGAAACCTATAGCAGCCACGTAAAAACTTGCAACAACAATTAGAGGACGTCTAACTTGTTTTTGCAGGTCTGTGATGTGAATATGGCCAAAAGGATGTGATGAATGAATATATGTGATGTATGAGATCATGTTCTTGTAATAGGAATCACGACTTGCATGTCGATGAGTATGACAACCGGCAGGAGCCATAGGAGTTGTCTTATTTATTTATGACCTGCGTGTCAACATTAAACGCCATGTAATTACTTTACTTTATTGCTAAACGTTAGCCATAGTAGTAGAAGTAATAGTTGGCGAGCAACTTCATGGAGACATGATGATGGAGATCATGGTGTCATGCCGGTGACAAGATGATCATGGAGCCCCAAGATGGAGATCAAAGGAGCTATATGATATTGGCCATATCATGTCACTATTATTTGATTGCATGTGATGTTTATCATGTTAAATCTTGTTTACTTAGAACGACGTAGTAAATAAGATGATCCCTCATAATAATTTCAAGAAAGTGTTCCCCCTAACTGTGCACCGTTGCGACAGTTCGTTGTTTCGAAGCACCACGTGATGATCGGGTGTGATAGATTCTTACGTTCACATACAACGGGTGTAAGCCAGATTTACACACGCGAAACACTTAGGTTGACTTGACGAGCCTAGCATGTACAGACATGGCCTCGGAACACAAGAGACCGAAAGGTCGAGCATGAGTCATATGGAGATACGATCAACATGAAGATGTTCACCGATTGACTAGTCCGTCTCACGTGATGATCGGACACGGCCTAGTTGACTCGGATCATGTAATCACTTAGATGACTAGAGGGATGTCTATCTGAGTGGGAGTTCATAAGATGAACTTAATTATCCTGAACATAGTCAAAAGAGTCTTTGCAAATTATGTCGTAGCTCGCGCTTTAGTTCTACTGTTTAGATATGTTCCTAGAGAAAAATTTAGTTGAAAGTTGATAGTAGCAATATGCGGACTAGGTCCGTAAACTGAGGATTGTCCTCATTGCTTCATAGAAGGCTTATGTCCTTAATGCACCGCTCAGTGTGCTGAACCTCGAACGTCTGTGGATGTTGCGGAACATCTGACATATTTTGATAACTACGTGATAGTTCAGTTAAACGGCTTAGAGTTGAGGCACCGAAAGACGTTTGAAACGTCGCGAAACATATGAGATGTTTCGAGGGCTGAAATTGGGATTTCAGGCTCGTGCCCACGTCAAGAGGTATAAGACCTCCGACGATTTTCTTAGCCTGCAAACTAAGGGAGAAAAGCTCAATTGTTGAGCTTGTGCTCAGATTGTCTGAGTACAACAATCATTTGAATCGAGTGGGAGTTGATCTTCCAGATGAGATAGTGATGTTTCTCCGAAGTCATTACCACCAAGCTGCTAGAGCTTCGTGATGAACTATAATATATCAGGGACATATATGATGATCCTTGAGATATTTGCGATGTTTGACACCAAAGTAGAAATCAAGAAGGAGCATCAATTGTTGATGGTTGGTGAAACCACTAGTTTCAAGAAGGGCAAGGGCAAAAAGGGATACTTCATGAAACGGCAAATCAGCTGCTGCTCTAGTGAAGAAACCCAAGGTTGAACCCAAACCGAGACTAAGTGCTTCTGTAATAAGGGGAACAGCCACTGGAGCAGAATTACCCTAGATACTTGGTAGATGAGAAGGCTGGCAAGGTCGATAGAAGTATATTGGATATACATTGTGTTGATGTGTACTTTACTAGTACTCCTAGTAGCACCAGGGTATTAGATACCGGTTCGGTTGCTAAGTTAGTAACTCGAAATAAAAGCTACGGAATAAACGGAGACTAGCTAAAGGTGAGCTGACGATATGTGTTGGAAGTGTTTCCAATGTTGATATGATCAAGCATCGCACGCTCCCTCTACCATCGAGATTGGTAAACCTAAATAATTGTTATTTGGTGTTTGCGTTGAGCATAGACATGATTGGATTATGTCTATCGCAATACGGTTATTCATTTAAGGAGAAAACTGTTTATTTGAATAATACCTTCAATGGTCTTGCACCTAAAATGAATGGTTTATTGAATCTCGATCGTAGTGATACACATGTTCATGCCAAAAGATAGTAATGATAGTACCACCTACTTGTGGCACTGCCACGTAAGTCATATCGGTATAAAACGCATGAAGAAGCTCCATGTTGATGGATCTTTGGGCTCACTCGTTTTTGAAAAGTTTGAGACATGCGAACCATGTCTATTGGTGTATATGCATGAAGAAACTCCATGCAAATGGACCGTTTGAACTCACTTGATTTTGAATCACTTGAGACATGCAAATCATACCACATGGGCAAGATGACTGAAAGCCTCGTTTCAGTAAAATGGAACTAGAAAGCAACTTGTTGGAAGTAATACATTTTGATGTGTGCAGTCCAATGAGTGCTGAGGCATGTAGTGGATATCGTTATGTTCTTACTTCACAGATGATTTGAGTAGATTGAGTATATTTACTTGATGAAACACGAGTCTGAATTATTGAAAGGTTCAAGTAATTTCAGGTGAAGTTGAAAGATCGTCGTGACAAGAGGATAAAATGTCTATGATATGATCATAGAGATGAATATCTGAATTACGAGTTTGGCACAGAATTAAGACATTGTGGAAATTGTTTCACAACTAATACAGCCTGGAACACCATAGTGTGATGGTGTGTCCGAACATCATAACTGCACCCTATTGGATATGATGCATACCATGATGTCTCTTATCGAATTACCACGATAGTTTATGGGTTAGGCATTAGAGACAACCACATTCACTTTAAATAGGCACCACGTAATTCCGATGAGATGACACCGTATGAACTATGGTTTAGAGAAACCTAAGCTGTCATTTCTTAAAAGTTTGGGGCTGCGACGCTTATGTGAAAAAGTTTCAGGCTGATAAGCTCGAACCCAAAGCGGATAAATGCATCTTCATAGGACACCCAAAACAGTTGGGTATACCTCCTGTCTCAGATCCGAAAGCAATAAGGGATTGTTTCTAGAATCGGGTCCTTTCTCGAGAAAAGTTTCTCTCGAAAAATTGAGTGGGAGGATGGTGGAGACTTGATGAGGTTATTGAAACCGTCACTTCAACTAGTGGCAGGGCACAGAAGTTGTTCCTGTGGCACCTACACCAATTGAAGTGGAAGCTTATGATAGTGATCATGAAACTTCAGATCAAGTCACTACCAAACCTCGTGGGATGACAAGACGTACTACTTCAGAGTGGTACGTAATCCTGTCTTGGAAGTCATGTTGCTAGACAACAATGAACCTACGAGCTATGGAGAAGCGATGGTGGGCCCAGATTCCGATAAATGGCTCGAGGCCATAAAATCCGAGAGAGGATCCATGTATGAAAACAAAGTGTAGACTTTGGCAGAACGGCTTGATGGTCGTAAGGCTATTGAGTACAGATGGATTTTAAAAGGAAGACGGACAATGATGGTAAATGTCACCATTAAGAAAGCTCGACTTGTCGTTAAGAAGTTTCCGACAAGTTCAAGGAGTTGACTACGGTGAGACTTTCTCACTCGTAGCGATGCTAAGATTCTGTTGGAATTATATTAGCGATTACTGCATTATTTATGAAATCTTGCAGATAGGATGTCAAAACATTGTTTCCTCGACGATTTTCTTGAGGAAAGGTTGTATGTGATACAACCGAAAGGTTTTGTCAATCCTGAAAAGATGCTAATAAGTATGCAAAGCTCCAGCAATCCTTCTGAGGACTGGAGTAAGCATCTCGGAGTTGGAATGTATGCTTTGAGATGATCAAAGATTTTGGGTGTATACAAAGTTTATGAGAAACTTGTATTTCCAAAGAAGTGAGTGGGAGCACTATAGAATTTCTGATGATATATTGTTGACATATTGTTGATCAGAAAATGACGTAGAATTTCTGGAAAGCATATAGGTTATTTGAAAGTGTTTTTCAATGGAAAGCCTAGATTAAGCTACTTGAACATTGAGCATCAAGATCTATAAGGATAGATCAAAACGCTTATAGTACTTTCAAATGAGCACATACCTTGACATGATCTTGAAGGTGTTCAAGATGGATCAGTCAAAGAACTTGGCCTGAGTTGTAAGGTATGAAGTTAAGACTTAAAGCTCGACCACGGCAGAATAGAGAGAAAGGACGAAGGTCGTCCCCTATGCTAAGACTAGGCCTCTACAGTAGCTATGCTGTGTACCGCACCTGAAGTGTGCCTTGCCATGAGTCAGTCAAGGGGTACAAGAGTGATCCAAGAATGGATCACAGACAGCGGTCAAAGTTATCCTTAGTAACTAGTGGACTAAGGAATTTTCTCGTTATGGAGGTGATAAAGAGTTCGACGTAAAGAGTTACGTCGATGCAAGCTTAACACCTATCCGGATAGCTCTGAGTAGAGATACCGGATACATATAATGGAGCAAAATTTAGAATAGCTCCAAGTAGAACAGTTATTTGGAATAGCTCCAAATAGAACGTGATAGCTGCATCTAGGAGATGACATAGAGATTTGCGAAGTACATACGGATCTGAAAGGTTCAGACCCGTTGACTAAAACCTCTCTCACAAGCAACATGATCAAACCCAGAACTCATTGAGTGTTAATCACATGTGATGTGAACTAGATTATTGACTCTAGTAAACTCTTTGGATGTTAGTCACATGGCGATGTGACCTGAGTGTTAATCACATGCGATGTGAACTAGATTATTGACTCTAGTGCAAGTGGGAGACGTTGGAAATATGCCCTAGAGGCAATAATAAATTATTATATTTCCTTGTTCATGATAATCGTTTATTATCCATGCTAGAATTGTATTGATGGTTACGGTTTCCTGACCATGGAAATTGGATGTCCTTGATAACGGGATCACATCATTAGGAGAATGATGTGATGGACAAGACCCAATCCTAAGCATAGCACTAGATCATGTAGTTCGTATGCTAAAGCTTTTCTAATGTCAAGTATCATTTCCTTAGACCATGAGATTGTGCAACTCCCGGATACCGTAGAGTGCTTTGGGTGTGCCAAAGTCACAACGTAACTGGGTGGCTATAAAGGTACACTACAGGTATCTCCGAAAGTGTCTGTTGGGTTGGCACGAATCGAGACTGGGATTTGTCACTCCGTGTGACGGAGAGGTATCTCTGGGCCCACTCGGTAGGACATCATCATAATGTGCACAATGTGATCAAGGAGTTGATCACGGGATGATGTGTTACGGAACGAGTAAAGAGACTTGCCGGTAACGAGATTGAACAAGGTATCGGGATACCGACGATCGAATCTCGGGCAAGTATACCGATAGACAAAGGGAATTGTATACGGGATTGATTAAGTCCTTGACATCGTGGTTCATCCGATGAGATCATCGTGGAACATGTGGGAGCCAACATGGGTATCCAGATCCCGCTGTTGGTTATTGACCGGAGAGCATCTCGGTCATGTCTGCATGTCTCCCGAACCCGTAGGGTCTACACACTTAAGGTTCGGTGACGCTAGGGTTGTAGAGATATTATATGCAGGTAACCCGAAGTTGTTCGGAGTCCCGGATGAGATCCCGGACGTTCACGAGGAGTTCCGGAATGGTCCGGAGGTAAAGAATTATATATAGGAAGTGCTATTTCGGCCATCGGGACAAGTTTCGGGGTCACCGGTATTGTACCGGGACCACCGGAAGGGTCCCGGGGGTCCACCGGGTGGGGCCACCTGCCCCGGGGGGCCACATGGGCTGTAGGGGGTGCTGCCTTGGCCTATATGGGCCAAGGGCACCAGCCCCAAGAGGCCCATGCGCCAAGAGATAAGGAAAAGGGAGAGTCCTAAAGGGGGAAGGCACCTCCGAGGTGCCTTGGGGAGGATGGACCCTCCTGCCGCCCCCCTGGCCGCACCCTTCCTTGGAGGAAGGGGCGCAGAGGGCTGCGCCCTCCCCCCTCTCCCTTGGCCCTATATATAGTGGGGGAAGGGAGGGCAACCAAACCTAAGCCCTGGCGCCTCCCTCTCCCTACCCATGACACATCTCCCTCCTCCCGCAGCGCTTGGCGAAGCCCTGTTGGAATCCCGCTACTTCCACCACGCCGTCGTGCTGCTGGATCTCCATTAACCTCTCCTTTCCCCTTGCTGGATCAAGAAGGAGGAGACGTCGCTGCTCCGTACGTGTGTTGAACGCGGAGGTGCCGTCCGTTCGGCACTAGGATCATCGGTGATTTGGATCAGGACGAGTACGACTCCATCAACCCCGTTCTCTTGAACGCTTCCGCGCGCGATCTACAAGGGTTTGTAGATACACTCCTCCCTCGTTGCTAGATGACTCCATAGATAGATCTTGGTGACACGTAGGAAAATTTTGAATTTATGCTACGTTCCCCTACAAGGATCACCCACCCCGGGTTGACAATCTAGGTCAATTGGCTTTGGTGGTTGCGCCTCAAGTCAGAGGGTACAAGTTCACCAAAGTACTTATGGATGGAGGCAGCATCATCAATATTCTTTACTATGATACTTTTCGCCATATGAATTTAACTGACAAAGATCATAAGTCGTCTTCTATTGTTTTTCATGGGGTGGTAACCGGTAAGTCGGCATACCCAGTGGGGAAGATAGATTTGGAAGTGGCTTTTGGAGATGATCATGATTTCAGAGTTGAGACATTGACTTTTGAAGTAGTCAAGATCAAGAGCCCTTACCACAACCTATTTGGCCGGCCGGCTTACGCTAAATTCATGGCATGAACTTTTATGTTTATTTGCAGCTTAACATGCCGGGTCGTAAGGGAACTATAACCGTACATGGTAACAGGAAGATAGCTTTGGAGTGTGAAGAGGCTGAAGAGGGCGATGCTGCTGATGCTAACTCTATTTTTGCAACAAAGGAGTTGAAGTTCTACAAAGACAATGTTGACCCGGCCGATATGACTCCTCTGAAAAAGCCAACCACAGAGGATGACCATTTGTTGGAGTTTAAGTCGGTAGATGACACTAAGAAATAGGAAAGCGCGCTCATTGAGTTCATCCATGAGAACTAGGACATCTTTGCATGGAAGCCTTTAGACATGCCAGATGTACCGAGGGAACTCGCAGAGCACACTCTTAATGTTGATCCAAAGTTTAAACCGGTCAAGCAATTCCTTCGTCATTTTAATGAAGAGAGTTGCAAGGCCATTGGTGAAGAAGTGGCCCGGCTCTTGGCGGCTGGGTTCATCATTGAAGTTTTTCACCCTGAATGGTTGGCTAACCGGGTGTAGGTACTTAAGAAAAACGGCAATTGGCGCATGTGCATGGATTACACAGATCTTAATAAGGCATGTCCGGCTGACCCTTTTGCTCTCCCTCGTATTGATTAGATCATTGATGCTATGGAGGGTTGTGAGAGTTTGAGATTTCTGGATGCTTATTCTGGTTATCATCAGATCAAGATGGCAGTTAAGGACTAGGAGAAGATAGCTTTCATAACTATTTGGAGCCTTCTACTATGTGTCTATGCCTTTTGGGCTCAAGAGTGCCCAGGCGACTTATCAGCAGTGCGTCCAGAATTGTCTTCATGACCAGATTGGATGCAATGTTCATGCTTATGTGGATGATATTGTTGTGAAATCCAAAAAGAAGGAGACCTTGATAGATGATCTGAAAGAGACCTTTGAAAATCTCTGGATCTACAATATGATGCTTAACCCGGCCAAGTGTGTCATTGTTGTGCCAGCAGGCAAGCTCTTGGGTTTTTTGGTTTCTAAAAGAGGCATTGAAGCTAACCCAGAGAAAATCAAGGCTATCACTTCTTTGGCTAAGCCGGCGTGTATTAATGATGTTCAACGTCTGGCGGGTCGTATTGCGGCCTTAAGCCGGTTTATAAGCCAGTTGGGCGAAAAGGCTATCCCTTTGTATCAGATGATGAAGAAAACAGATCACTTTGTCTGGAGTGATGCTACCAATGAGGCGTTTGAGGTGTTCAAAAAGCAGTTGGTTGAACCGCCGATCCTTGCAGCTCCAATTGATAAGGAGCCCTTGCTGTTATATGTCGCTGCTAATAGCAGAGCCATCAGTGTAGCGTTTGTTGTGGAAAGGAAAGAATCAGGCAGGGAACATCTGGTTCAGCGGCCGGTTTATTATGTCAATGAGGTACTCATTGAATCTAAACAGAGATACCCACATTGGCAGAAGCTAGTTTATGGCATGTTCATGGCTAGCCGTAAGTTGAAACAATATTTCCTTGTGCATCCCATCACTATTGTTACTTCTGCTCCTTTAGGGGATATTATTCAAAATAGAGAAGCCACATGTCAGGTGGCCAAGTGGGCTATTGAGCTTGGACCCCATGGTTTGAAATACGTGCCTCGGATAGCTATCAAATCTCAAGCACTTGTGGAGTTCATCAATGATTGGACAGAGCTATAGATACCTGAGGATAAGGCGGATAACACATATTGGACAATTCATTTTGACTGGTCTAGAAAATTGGAAGGCTCAGGGGTTGGAGTTATTTTGACTTCCCCGGGGGCTAAGGGGGGCACGCCGGCAAAGAAGAAGCAGTTGTGCACTCAGGATCAGGCCGAAATGAAGCAAGTGTTGGTCGAGGAGAACGGGTCCTCGGGAGCCACCTTCACCATAGGCGCCAACCTTGACCCGAATCAAGAGGAGGCATTGGTGAAGTTCCTGCGCGCGAACAAGGAGGAATTCGCCTGGGAGCCCAAACAGCTAGTAGGGGTCACTAGGGGGGTAATCAAACATCACTTAAGGGTGTGCCCCAATGTACCTGGAGGAGACTTTCACCAGCCTGCGCCAGGTGGACCTCCGGCTCAACTCGGAGAAGTGTGTGTTTTGTGTCCCCTTTGGCAAGCTACTAGGCTTCCTCATGTCACATAGGGGGATCAAGGCCAACCCAGAGAAGGTCAAGGAGATAGAAGACATGAGCTCGCCAAAACTCTCAAGGAAATGTAGAAGCTCACGGGCTATGTGAACTCACTAGGGCGCTTCATCTCCATGTTGGGGGAGCGTGCCCTACCATTCTTCAAGCTGCTGAAGAAGAAGGCGTAACATCCCAACTCTTGCCGTTTCCAGCGATAAGTTATTTTATTTTCCTCGGGTTCGGGTTTTTGTCTTCATGCGTTGTTGCCTTTGTCATGCATCTCATATCATGGTATCATGTGCATTGCATTTGCATACGTATTCGTCTCACGCATCCGAGCTTTTTCCCCGTTGTCCGTTTTGCATACCGGCGCTCCTATCTCCTCCGGTGCCCCATTCTACCTCTTTTTGTGTGTGGGGCTTAAACATTTCCGGATTGGACCGAGACATGCCAAGCGGCCTTGGTTTACTACCGGTAGACCGCCTGTCAAGTTTCGTGCCATTTGGACTTCATTTGATACTCCAACGGTTAACCGAGGGACCGAAAAGGCCCCGTGTGTGTTGCAGCCCAACACCCTTCCAATTTGGCCCAAAACCCACCTAAACCCCTCCTATCGTCTAGAGCGTTCGATCACGATCGAGTGGCCGAAAACCACACTCCATTTGGATCCTCTCCCAAAATTTCCGGATCTCTTCCAACCCCAAACCCTAAAATTCTCCCCGCCGCCACCGGACATGTCCGTCTCCTAGCGGACGAAATCCCGCCGCCGCGCCGGCCTGTCAGAGTGCGACACGTGTCCCGGCCGACCTCCTCCCGCCGCCGGCCCGCCGAAGCCCGGGGCGGGCCCTCTTCGCCCCCGCAACCGGGCCTCGCCTCCTCTTCCCCAGCGCCGCCCGAGCCCCCGAGGCCCATCCGCGCGCGCTGCCGCCCGTCTTCGTCCGTCGTCCCCGCCGCCAAGTCCCTCGCCGCGCCGCCGCAAGGACCTCGCCGCCGGTCGCCTCCGCTCGCCTCCGCTCTGCCACCGGTCGCCGCCGCCGCCTCGACCTCGCCGCCTCCTCGTCCGGCCGCCGCCGCCTCGACGCGCCGCGCCGCCACACGCGCCGCCCTCCGAGGCCCCAAGTCCGGCGAGCCCACTCCGGCCTCCTCCTCGTTTCTTTTCGGGCGAAAGCACCGGCGAGCACTGTTCCGGCGAACCTCGATCCGCGTGCCTCGGATCCAGATCTGGAAGAACCCTAGACAATTGACTTTTGTCCCAGTTTGCATTATTTTTAGCATATTTCATCATGCCATAACTCCGCATCCGTAGCTCCGATTTGCGCGTTTAGCATATCAAAATGTTCATCTCAGAGAGTACATCATTTCATCTCATTGCATAATTTTCATTTGAGCTCATCTTGATGCCCGAAATGCTGTTGGAAAAGGGCTATATGATAAAATTGCCAGATCTGTTTCATCAAATAGCTATTTGTTTTTTTTGCCATGTTTAATGTGTGCATGATATGCTCCTGAGCTCTACATGAGTTTTGTTATATGCCATGCCATCTTTACAGAGGTTCTTACCATGTATTTTTGTGATATGTGTGGTGACTAGCACAAGCTTGCAATGTAGTGTAATCAGTAATGCTGATTTGAGGGACTTAGAATTTCACTAAGTCCTTGTCCTGATTTTTGTCGGTATGCCATATGTTCATGTTGTTTCCTAGTGATCCGTGCCTCTTTTGAGGATGATCAGTAAGGATGATTTATTAAAATTGTGGTGCTCTAGCCATCCATCTCTTTGTTTGCATTTATGGAGCACCCTAGCTTGAGTCAATCGAGCTCTACTTTTGCTATGTCGTGATTCCTGGCAGATTGTTGACTTGTTAGCGATTTTGCCGAGGACGTTGTTATTGATCCATGCATGCTATGTTGTTGTTCTTTCCATGTCTAGCTTCTATGATATGTATTCTTGATGGTGTATGCTTAGTTTGTCATGCCATACTCTTTAGTGAGTGCATCGAGCTCGTGAACATGCCTACTCGTTAACAGATTTGCATGCTCCAGTTTTTCACTAAGTCTGTAATCTGATTATGTTTTTTCCATGTTCACATGCTTGCAATTGTAATTTCTGATCCCTTTTGGCTCAAGGTCACTAAGGGACTTTTGTTAAGTGCTTTGAGTAACTTCATTTCATGCCTTTATTTGACATGTTAAGTTCCTGTAGCATATAGTTTTCATGCTCTAAAGTGTGCTACCTGATGTTAAATTCCAGACTTGTGTTAATTTCACCAAGTCTGAAACCTGTTATCATTTGCACTTTTTCCATGCTTGTTTGAACCTGTTAATTGATGAATTGGCCATAGCTCAGTGTTCATCTTTTGTCAAGCATCATGAGTGGATCCCTTTCATTTTTGTTGTTGTCATGTTTGAGTGATGTAGCATATTTATCTTGATGCATTTAGATGGCTACTTGCTGTTTATCATAGACCGGTGTCATGTTTGTTTTGCTTGCCATTTCCAAACCGTGCATCCAATTCCGGTGATCTTTATATCGATTTCAACCGAAATCACCTCACCTTTCCAGTGGCACTCTTGGATTTCCATGTTGAGGCCAGGTTCAATCATTCCTTGTCAAATCTTGCATATGCATCACATATTGCATCCCGCATAGCATACCATGTTTGCATCATGTTGTTCGAGCATTGCACGTGGTTGATTGTGTTCCTTTTGCTTGTTTGTATTGTTTGGGTAGAGCCGGGAGACGAGTTCGCGAACGAGGAGCCTGTTGATTTTGCTTATGAGGATCAAGTCAACTCTGACAACTTTGCAGGCAAGATGATCATACCCTCGAAATCACTTCTATCTTTTCTTGGTAGATGCTCGCTCTTTTGCTATGCCTATGCTATGATGCCTACCACTTGCTTATCATGCCTCCCATATTGCCATGTCAAACCCCTAACCCACCATTTCGTAGCAAACCGTTGATTGGCTATGTTACCGCTTTTCTTTGCCCCTCTTATAGCGTTGCTAGTTGCAGGTGAAGATTGGAGATCGTTCCTTGTTGCAACATTGTTTATTGTTGGGATATCACCATATTATCTTGTTATCTTAATGCATCTATATACTTGATAAAGGGTGGAAGGCTTGGCCTTTTGCCTAGTGTTTTGTTCCACTCTTGCCGCCCTAGTTTCCGTCATATCGGTGTTATGTTCCCGGATTTTGCGTTCCTTACGCGGTTGGGTGATAATGGGAACCCCTTGACAGTTCACCTTGAATAAAACTCCTCAAGCAATGCCCAACCTTGGTTTTACCATTTTCCACCTAGCCTCTTTTTCCCTTGGGTTTCCGGAGCCCGAGGGTCATCTTTATTTAAACCCCCCCTGGGCCAGTGCTCCTCTGAGTGTTGGTCCGACCGAGTAGACTGCGGGGCCACCTCGGGGCAACTTGAGGGTTGGTTTTAGTCGTAGGATGTCCCATCTGAGTGTGCCCTGAGAACGAGATATGTGCAGCTCCTATTGGGATTTGTCGGCACATTCGGGCGGTGTTGTTGGACTTGTTTTACCATTGTCGAGGATGTCTTGTAGAACCGGGATGCCGAGTCTAATCGGAATGTCTCGGGAGAAGGAATATACTTCGTTGACTGTGAGAGTTTGTGATGGGCTAAGTTGGGACTCCCCTGCAGGGATTTGAACTTTCGAAAGCCGTAACCACGGTTATGGGCAGATGGGAATTTGTTAATGTCCGGTTGTAGATAACATGAAACTTAACTTAATTAAAATGAATCAACCGCGTGTGTTACCGTGATGGTCTCTTCTCGGTGGAGTCCGGGAAGTGAACACGTTGTTGGAGTAATGCTTGACATAGGTTGTTCTAGGATCGCTTCTTGATCATAGTTCTTCGTTCGTGCATTGCCTTCTCTTCTCCCTCTCTCTTTTGCGAACAAGATAGCCACCATATATGCTAGTCGCTTGGTGCAGCTCCACATATTACCTTGCCATACCTATAAGCTTAAATAGTCTTGATCGCGAGGGTGCGAGATTGCTGAGTCCCCGTGACAGACAGTTTACTTCCAAAACCAGATGCAGGGACCGATGATTCTGTTCTAGATGATGCGCTTGAGCTCAAGTGGGAGTTCGACGAAGACTCTTGCCGTTACTATGTGACTTCCCTGATGATCAGTAGTGGTGCCCAGTTGGGGGTGACCGGGGACCATGTCGCTTGTTGGGGTTGATCTTTTATTTTGTTACCGTAGTCGGACCATGAGTGTATTGGATGATTGTAATGTTATTCATGTATTTGTGTGACGTGGCGAGTGTAAGCCAACTATGCACCTTTTTTCCCCTATTATCTTTTTACATGGGTTGTTGTGAAGATTACCTTACTTGCGACATTGCTTCCAATACGGTTATGCCTCTAAGTCATGCTTCGACACGTAGGAGATATAGCCGCATTGAGGGCGTTACAAGTTGGTATCAGAGCCTTCCCTGACCTTAGGAGCCCCCTTGCCTGATCGAATAGCTGGCGTTGTTGAGTCTAGAAAAATGTTTTGAGTCATTTAGGATTATATATATCAGAGAGTTTAGGAATTCTTTTTACTCCCCAGTCCCTTCATCGCTCTGGAAAGGCATCCTGACGTGGAGTTTTGACTCTTCTCTTCTCAAATTTCACTAATTTTTTTTTAATATCACGCGGGTATCTTGGAATCGTTCCGATCGATTTGTGACGAGAACATTGTTCTTGGTGCCTCCTGTCATTTAGGGGTTGTGGCAGTGTCCCGGGGAGTTGAGCTCCGAGGTGTTGTCGTCACAATTTTATCGTTGCAGTTCTGGAATACCTGAGTTTAGGTTCGCTGACATTGAAAATCTCTTTTATGCAGCTGTTGGTGAGATAACCTCGACGCCGCCCAGTACTGGGGCGGGAGTTCGGGAGTATTGCCATAACTTGTATAACAGATGCTTTTCGAAGGTTGAGGTAGATGATTTCCAAAGTTTTTTTCGGTTATGTGTTGAAGGATGGATACAGCTGGATGTAGGATTTGCTAGATTTGGGTGAGATATTATGCTTCCCCTGTATGCCCAACACTTGATTGCATAACCGGAAAGGTTCGGGAGTTTCATAGGTGGGAATTCTTGTAGCTCTAGTTCTTCTTCCACGGATATTTGGTTTAAGATTGGGTGATCCTTACCGAGTATTCGTTCTTGTTCCGTACCTTGTTCGTTTTCTTCTACCTCCATTCTAAGTGGCTTCTCAATTTATGGATATGTGACCATTTCTATTGGAATGCATTCGTTCATTTTGTTCGGATGTGAAGACTATATGTTGCAATTTCAACCCGTTTGTTTCAGCTTCAATATTTGTCTGTCAATGTGCTAATGGATGTCAACCTCTTCAAGATGGCTCCTCCAACGTGCACGACTCCGAATCCTGATCCTCCACCACCACCTCCACCTCCGGAGGAATGGCAAGCTGCGATGGCCGCTACCAATGCAAACACGCAGCTCATCATGCAACTTCTTCAAGAGCGCAACCAAGGGAACCAGGGCCAAGGCAACAATCAGAATCACTTTGCTACACTCAACCAGTTCCTTGCTAACCAGCCAAAGACCTTCAGCAATTGCGTTGAGGCAACTGACGCTGATGATTAGCCCGTGGACTTATGCAAGAATTTCGAGTGCAGTAACGTCAGGACTAAGGACTTTGTCAAGTTCGCTTCCTTCCAACTCAAAGACCAAGCTGCAGAATGGTTTCAGCAGTACAAAGATTCCAGAGGAGGCCGTGTGATTACCTGGGATGAATTCCGTCAAGACTTCAAAGCTCATCATATCCCTCAGAGCGTGGTTGAAAGCAAGCGTGAGGAATTCCACAACCTGAAGCAAGGCTCTATGTCTGTCTACGAGTACAACAAGATGTTTCAGAAGCTCGTCCGTTTTGCTAAGCAAGACGTCCCTGGCGAGAAGAGCATGATATACCAGTTCAGGGGTGGTCTCAGAGAAGAAATCCAGCTAGCTCTCGTTATCTTTGAGCCCAAGAGGTACGATGAGTTTTACAACATGGCAATGAAGCAAGAGACTGCTCAACTTAAGTGCGATGCTTCCAAGAAGCAAGTCAGAGATGCTACTCCTTCTTCCTCAACTCAAGTGGCTAAGCAGTAGAAGTATTGGCTTCCTCCTCCTCCGTTCCGTCAGCCTTATCAGCAGAAGAGCAAAGGTGGCAGTGGATCTTCCCACCCACCCAACCCTGGCTTTCAGAACAAGACTTCATCTCAAGCGCCAAGATCGAGTGCTCCATATCACCGTCTACTTTCAGGGGTCACGTGCAACAAGTGCCAACAGAAGGGTCACTATGCCAACAAATGCTTCAATCAGAGGAGTCTCCCTCCTCCTCCTATGAGATCGACAAGTACAGCTGTGGTCAAGCATAACCCCAAGCACGCCAAGTTCAACTTGATGAATGCAGCTCAGGCAGAGGACTCATCAGATGTCATCATGGGTAACCTTGCTGCTAATGATGTTCCTGCAAAAGTACTTTTTGACACTGGTGAATCGCATTCTTTCTTGTCATTCCCATTTGCATCGAAGCACAATGTTCATACTGAGGTTATGCCCAAAGCCATGCAAGTTGATTCTCCCGGCAAGCTTTTGACTTCTAGTTTGGTTGCTCCCGATGTCTCTAACACGTTGGGCGACTACAAGTTTCTGTCCTCTCTAGTGGTTCTTGGAAACTCGGATATTGATCTTATTCTTGGAATGGATTGGCTTTCTAAGCACAAGGCTCATCTTGATAATGCAGTGAGGCAGATTCAATTGACTCATTCGTCTGAGGATGTAATTGTCTTTGCCGCTCGTGATGATACCATCCGTCTGTTTTCTCTCAACGAGAAGGGTAAACTGGATGCCATCTCTCAAATTCCAGTCGTTTGCGAATATCAAGACGTCTTTCCAGAAGAGCTTCCAGGAATGCCTCCGCACCGGCCAGTTGAATTCATCATCGATCTTGAGCCTGGCACGGAACCGGTTTGCAAACGTCCTTACAAGCTTGGACCTGTAGAATTGATGGAGCTGAAGAGGCAACTCGATATTCAAGAGCGAATGGGTCTCATCTGACCTAGTTCTTCTCCGTGGGGTTGTGGAGTTCTTTTTGTGAAGAAGAAGGATGGAACGGACCGACTTTGTGTTGACTAACGTCCATTGAACAAGAAGACTATAAAGAACAAGTACCCACTTCCCAACATCAACGAGCTTTTTTAACAACTCAAAGGTGCTCAAGTATTCTCCAAGCTTGATCTCCGTATGGGCTATCACCAGATTCGAATCCGTGAGAAAGATATTCCCAAGATGGCTTTCAGAACAAGCTATGGTTCATATGAATACACTGTCATATCTTTTGGTCTCGTCAACTGTCCGCCGACTTTCTCTCGCATGATGAACTTCGTCTTCAACGCCTACACAAATGACTTTGTCTTGGTCTACCTCGATGACATTCTGGTCTTTTCGAAGAACAAGGAAGATCATGCCAAGAACTTGCGTTTGGTGCTCGATAAGCTCAGAGAACATCAGTTCTATGCCAAGTTCTCAAAGTGCGAGTTTTGGCTCGATGAGGTTCTCTATCTTGGGCATATCATCTCTGCCAAGGGCATAGCGGTGAATCCTGAGAAGGTGTCTGCAATTGTGAATTGGGAACCACCTCAGAACGTGAAGCAACTCCGTAGCTTCCTTGGTCTCGCAAGCTATTGTCGAAGGTTCGTTGAGAACTTTTCAAAGATCGCGAAGCCTCTTTCAAACCTTCTCCAGAAACACGTCAAGTACGTTTGGTCTCCGGAATGTGACATCGCTTTCAACACCTTGAAAGAGAAATTAGTCACTGCTCCAGTTCTGACTCCTCCTGATGAATCCAAACCGTTCGAGGTCTTCTGCGATGCTTCTCTTCAAGGTCTTGGTGCAGTGTTTATGCAAGAGAAGAAAGTTGTGGCTTATAACTCTCGCCAGTTGAAGCCCAACGAGAAGAACTACCCCACTCATGACCTCGAGTTGGCGGCAGTTGTGCATGCTCTCTTGACTTGGAGACATCTCTTATTGGGAAGAAAAGTGGACATCTTCACTGACCACAAGAGTCTCAAGTACATCTTCACTCAGCCTAATCTCAACCTCAGGCAGACTCGTTGTGTCGAAATGATTCAAGAGTATAATCTGAGTATCGAATATACTCCAGTCAAGGCCAATGTGATTGCTGATGCATTGAGCAGGAAGGCTTACTACAACAGTCTGATTCTCAAGCCTTACCAACCCGAGCTTTGTGAAGCTTTCCGCAAACTCAATCTGCAAGTTGTTCCTCAAGGTTTCCTCGCCAACCTTCAAGTCTCTCCTACTTTGGAAGACCAGATTCGCGAGGCTCAACTTCTTGATGCTATGGTGAAGAAGGTGAAGATTGGGATTGCCAAGAGTCAACCCAAGTACAAGTGCTATCGCCTTGATGACAAGGATACTCTCTTCTTCGAGGATCGCATTGTTGTGCCTAAAGGTGACCTTCGTAAAGTCATTATGAACAAGGCTCACAATTCACTCCTCTCCATCCACCCTAGGAGTACGAAGATGTACCTGGACCTCAAGCAGGCTTATTGGTGGACTCGAATGAAGCGCGAGATTGCTCAGTTCATGAATGAATGTGATGTCGGCACAAGAGTGAAGGCAGAACACCAACGACCAGCTGGTCTCCTCCAACCTCTTTCCATTCCAGAATGGAAGTTTAACCACATTGAGATGGACTTCGTGACTGGGTTTCCAAAGTCTAAGCATGGAAATTATGCTATATTCGTTGTCATCGACAAACTCACTAAAGTGGCTCATTTCCTGCCTATCAAAGAGTCTATCACTGCAGCTCAATTGGCAGAGTTGTATACCTCTCGGATTGTCTCTCTGCACGGCATTCCACAGTTGATCTCTTCAGACCGTGGCAGCATCTTTACCTCCAAGTTTTGGGATTCTTTTCAGAAGGCCATGGGCACCAACATCCGCTTTAGCACAGCTTTTCATCCTCAAACTAGCGGTCAAGTCGAGCGTGTCAATTAGATTCTTGATGATATGCTCAGGGCTTGCGTTTTCTCCTTCGGTATGAAGTGGGAAGATTGTCTTCCATATGCCGAATTCTCCTACAACAATAGTTTTCAAGCAAGTTCGGGCAAGGCCCCATTTGAAATTCTCTATGGCAGGAAGTGTCGTACTCCTCTTAGCTGGTCAGAGACCGGTGAACGTCAACTTCTCGGAAATGACTTGATCACAGAGGCAGAGGAGATGTCCAAGGTCATTCGTGATAACCTCAAAGCAGCGCAATCATGCCAGAAGAGCTACTATGATAGTAAGCATCGTGATTTGGCTTTCGAGATCGGAGACCATGTGTACCTCCGCGTCTCTCCAATGAAAGGTACTCGTCGCTGCGGTATCAAAGGGAAGCTTGCCCCTAGATACGTGAGTCCTTTCAAGATCGTCAGCTAGAGAGGCGATCTCGCCTATCAACTTGAGCTTCCTTCAAACTTTGGAAACGTGCACGACGTGTTCCATGTCTCTCAGCTCCGCAAGTGCTTCAAGACCCCTGACCGCACAGTCAACTTCGAAGACATTGATCTCCAAGAAGACCTTTCTTATCGTGAGCACCCAGTTTGTATTCTTGAAGAGACTGAACACAAGACTCGCAATAAGTCAATCAAATTCCTCAAAGTCAAGTGGTCACACCATTCCGACCGTGAAGCCACCTGGGAACGCGAGGATCACCTCCGTTCTGAGTACCCGGCGTTTTTCTAGTCCTAGATCTCGGGACGAGATCCTTTCGTAGTGGTGGAGTGTTGTAACATCCCGGATGTAATTTACCTTATATGTATCCCAACTCTTGCCGTTTCCGGCGCTAAGTTATTTTATTTTCCTTGGGTTCGGGTTTTTGTCTTCGTGCGTTGTTGCCTTTGTCATGCATCTTATATCATGTCATCATGTGCATTGCATTTGCATACGTGTTCGTCTCACGCATCCGAGTTTTTCCCCGTTGTCCGTTTTGCATTCCGGCGCTCCTATCTCCTCCGGTGCCCCTTTCAACCTCTTTTCGTGTGTGGGGGTTAAACATTTCCGGATTGGACCAAGACTTGCCAAGCGGCCTTGGTTTACTACCGGTAGACCGCCTGTCAAGTTTCGTGCCATTTGGACTTTGTTTGATACTCCAACGGTTAACCGAGGGACCAAAAAGGCCTCGTGTGTGTTGCAGCCCAACACCCTTCCAATTTGGCCCAAAACCCACCGAAACCCCTCCTATCGTCTAGAGCGTTTGATCACGATCGCGTGGCCGAAAACCGCACTCCATTTGGATCCTCTCCTGAAATTCCCGGATCTCTTCCAACCCCAAACCCTAAAATTCTCCCCGCCGCCACCGGACATGTCCGTCTCCTAGTGGACGATATCCCGCCGCCGCGCCCGGCCTGTCAGAGCGCGAAACGTGTCCCGGCCAGTCTTCTCCCGCCGCCGGCCCGCTGAAGCCCGGGGCGGGCCCTCTCCGCCCCCGCGACCGGGCCTCGCCTCCTCTTCCCCAGCGCCGCCCGAGCCCCCGAGGCCCATCCGCGCGCGCCGCCTCCCGTCTTCGTCCGTCGTCCCCGCCGCCAAGTCCCTCGCCGCGCCGCCGCAAGGACCTCGCGGCCGGTCGCCTCCGCTCCGCCACCAGTCGCCGCCTCCTCCTCCGGCCGCCGCCGCCTCGACGCGCCGCCACACGCGCCGCCCTCCGACGCCCCAAGTCCGGCGAGCCCACTCCGGCCTCCTCCTCATTTCGGTTCCGGCAAAATCTCCGGCGAGCACTGTTCCGGTGAACCTCGATCCGCGTGCCTCGGATCCAGATCTGGACGAACCCTAGACGGTTGACTTTTGTCCCAGTTTGCATTATTTTTAGCATATTTCGTCATGCCATAACTCCGCATCCGTAGCTCCGATTTGCGTGTGTAGCATATCAAAATGTTCATCTCAAAGAGTACATCATTTCATCTCACTGCATCGTTTCCATTTGAGCTCATCTTGATGCCCGAAATGCTATTCGAAGAGGGCTATATGATAAAATTGCCAGATCTGTTTCATCAAATAGCTATTTTTTGCCATGATTAATGTGTGCATGATATGCTCCTGAGCTCTACATGAGTTTTGTTATATGCCATGACATATTTACAGAGGTTCTTACCATGTATTTTTGTGATATGTGTGGTGACTAGCACAAGCTTGCAAAGTAGTGCGATCGGTAATGCTGATTTCAGGGACATAGAATTTCACCAAGTCATTGTCCTGATTTCTGTCGGTATGCCATATGTTCATGTTGTTTCCTAGTGATCCGTGCCTCTTTCGAGGATGATTAGTAAGGATGATTTGTTAACATTGTGTTTCTCTATCAATCCATTTCTTTCTTTGCATTTATGGAGCACCCTAGCTTGAGTCAATCGAGCTCTACTTTTTCTATTTCGTGATTCCTGGCAGATTGTTGACTTGTTAGCGATTTTGCCAAGGATATTGTTATTGATCAGTGCATGCTATGTTGTTGTGCTTGCCATGTCTAGCTTCTATGATATGTATCCTTGATGGGTGTATGCTTAGTTTGTCATGCCATGCTCTGTAGTGAGTGTGTCGAGCTTGTGAACATGCCTACTCGTTATCAGATTTGCATGCTCGAGTTTTTCACGAAGTCTGTAATCTGATTATGTTTTTGCCATGTTCACATGCTTGCAATTGTATTTTCTGATCCCTTTTGGCTCAAGGTCACTAAGGGACTTTTGTTAAGTGCTTTGATTAGCTTCATGTCATGCCTTGCTTTGCCATGTTAAGTTCCTGTAGCATATAGTTTTCATGCTCTAAAGTGTGCTACCTGATGTTAAATTCCATACTTGTGTTAATTTCACTAAGTCTGAAACCTGTTATCATTTGCACTTTTGCCATGCTTGTTTGAACCTGTTAATGGATTAATTGGCCGTAGCTCAGTGTTCATCTTTTGTCAAGAATCATGAGTGGATCCCTTCCATGTATTTTGTTGTCGTGTTTGAGTGCTGTAGCATATTTATCTTGATGCATTTAGATGGCTACTTGCTGTTTAACGCAGACCGGTGTCATATTTGTTTTGCTTGCCATTTCCAAACCGTGCATCCGATTCCGGTGATCTTTATATCGATTTCAACCGTAATCACCTCACCTTTCCAGTGGCACTCTTGTATTTCCAAGTTGAGGCCAGTGTCAATCATTCCTTGTCAAATCTTGCAAATGCATCCCATATCGCATCCCGCATAGCACAGCATGTTTGCATCATGTTGTTCGAGCATTGCACGTGGTTGATTGTGTTCCTTTTGCTTGTTTTCCTCTTGCATATACCATGTTTGATTGTGTTCCTCTTGCATATACCATGTTTGCATCATGTTGTTCCCATATTGCCATGTCAAACCCCTAACCCACCATGTCCTAGCAAACCGTTGATTGTCTATGTTACCGCTTTGCTCAGCCCCTCTTATAGTGTTGCTAGTTGCAGGTGAAGATTGGAGATCGTTCCTTGTTGGAACATTGTTTATTGTTGGGATATCACCATATTATCTTGTTATCTTAATGCATCTATATACTTGGTAAAGGGTGGAAGGCTCGGCCTTTTGTCTAGTGTTTTGTTCCACTCTTGCCGCCCTAGTTTCCGTCATATCGGTGTTATGTTCCCAGATTTTGCGTTCCTTATGCGGTTGGGTGATAATGGGAACCCCTTGACAGTTCGCCTTGAATAAAACTCCTCCAGCAATGCCCAACTTTGGTTTTACCATTTTCCACCTAGCCTCTTTTTCCCTTGGGTTTCCGGAGCCCGAGGGTCATCTGTATTTAAACCCCCCCTGGGCCAGTGCTCTTCTGAGTGTTGGTCCGACCGAGTATACTGCAGGGCCACCTCGGGGCAACTTGAGGGTTGGTTTTACTCATAGGATGTCTCATCTGAGTGTGCCCTGAGAACGAGATATGTGCAGCTCCTATCGGGATTTGTCGGCACATTCGGGCAGTGTTGCTGGACTTGTTTTACCAATGTCGAGGATTTCTTGTAGAACCGGGATGCCGAGTCTGATCGGAATGTCTCGGGAGAAGGAATATCCTTCGTTGACCGTGAGAGCTTGTGATGGGCTATGTTGGGACTCCCCTGCAGGGATTTGAACTTTCGAAAGCCGTGCCCACGGTTATGGGCAGATGGGAATTTGTTAATGTCCGGTTGTAGATAACATGAAACTTAACTTAATTAAAATGAATCAACCGCGTGTGTTACCGTGATGGTCTCTTCTCGGCGGAGTCCGGGAAGTGAACACGGTGTTGGAGCAATGCTTGACGTAGGTTGTTCTAGGATGACTTCTTGATCATAGTTCTTCGTTCGTGCTTTGCCTTCTCTTCTTGCTCTCTCTTTTGCGAACAGGATAGCCACCATATATGCTAGTCGCTTCCTGCAGCTCCACATATTACCTTGCCTTACCTATAAGGTTAAATAGTCTTGATCACGAGGGTACTAGATTGCTGAGTCCCCATGACTCACAGTTTACTTCCAAAACCAGATGCAGGGACTGATGACTCTGTTCCAGATGATGCGCTTGAGCTCAAGTGGGAGTTCGATGAAGACTCTCGCCGTTACTATGTGACTTTCCCTGATGATCAGTAGTGGTGCCCAGTTGGGGGAGACCGGGGACCATGTCGCTTGTTGGGGTTGATCTTTTATTTTGGTACCGTAGTTGGACCATGAGTGTATTGGATGATTGTAATGTTATTCATGTATTTGTGTGACGTGGCGAGTGTAAGCCAACTATGCACCTTTTTTCCCCTATTATCTTTTTACATGGGTTGTTGTGAAGATTACCTTACTTGCGACATTGCTTTCAATGCGGTTATGCCTCTAAGTCGTGCTTCGACACGTAGGAGAATAGCGGCATCGAGGGTGTTACAGAAGGGCCCGTTCGAGTGGACCACAGAAGCCGACCTGGCATTTCTAGACCTCAAGAGATACTTGACCAACCCTCCGATGATGGTAGCGCCCCGTCCCCTCGAGCCCCTGGTGCTCTACCTGGCCGCCATGCCCCACTCAGCCAGCACTGCGTTGGTGGCTGTCAAGGTGGGGGGCCAGGCCAAGAGCATGTCGCATAATGCCACACCTTCATCCGGGACAATGCGGTGCCAAGACAGCGGCGCCAAAGCCACGACGATGCCCGAGGATGATCAGGCCCCACAAGATGGCATTTCTGGTCCTGCGGAGGCCCCGATGGGTAACCATGCTCCTGAGGTCCGCCCACCTCAAGAGACGCCACCACCTCCGGAGGCCACAGGCTCCATCGATGCTCCCGCCCTCGTTGAGCACCCGGTATACTTCGTCGGCATGGTGTCACGAGACGCATGATCACTATAACCCATGCCACAGAAGCTTTTGCTCGGACTACTGGTGGCCTCACGCAAGTTGTGTCATTACTTGCAAGGCCACCCAATTAAGGTCGTCTCAGCTTACCCACTAGAGAGGGTGCTCCGGAGCCCCAACGCTGCAGGAAGAGTTGCTGAGTGGAACATCGAGCTGCAAGCATTTCAGCTGGAGTTCAGCACAACCAGGGTCATCAAGGGAGCCACTTTCGGTGTCAAAACCGGCGGATCTCGGGTAGGGGATCCCGAACTATGCGTCTAAGGTTGATGGTAATAGGAGACATGGTACACGATGTTTACCCAGGTTCGGGCCCTTTCTATGCAGGTAATACCCTACGTCCTGCTTGATTGATATTGATGAATACAACCATTACAAGAGTTGATCTACCTCGATATCGTAATGGCTATGATAATGAATCTGGCCTATCTGAACTAAGTCGTTCGATCGTAGTCTGTAGTGACCCCTAGGGCGGCGATGCGATCTAGGAGCTCGTTTAAGGCCGAAAGCACCGCCGGATCCATCTGCTTGGAGTGTTCGGAATCGATACGAAGGGGGTTTTCGATGACCCGAGAGGTCATCGTCGGCTTAATGACCGAACGAGCGGTCATGGTAAAGCCGCCCAGGCGGAGGGTTTGGCCTGGAGCCAGCATTCCTCCGGCGGTGATATTATCGTTGAGAACAAGGCGAGACATTGTTCTTGTTTTCGACAGCACAGTGGAATTCTAAATGAAAGCACCAATGTCGGTGGCAAAACCGGCGGATCTCGAGTAGGGTGTCCTGAATTGTGCGTCTAAGGTCCATGGTAACAGGAGACAGGGGACAGGATGTTTACCCAGGTTCGGTCCCTCTCTATGGAGGTAATACCCTACGTCTTGTTTGATTAATATTGATTAAAACGAGTATTATAAGAGTTGATCTACCTCGAGATCGTAATGGCTAAACCCTAGAGGTCTAACTTGTATGTCTATGATAATGAATCTTCCCTATCCTAACTAAGTCCTCCGGTTTATATAGACACCGGAAGGATCTAGGGTTACACAAGGTTGGTTACAAAGAAGGGAATCTACATATTTAGTCACCAAGCTTGCCTTCCACGCCAAGAGAGTCCCATCCGGACACGGGTGCAATCTTCGTATCTTCACAGCCCATCAGTCTGGCCCATGGGCAACAGGCTGGACGCCCGAGGACCCCTTAGTCTAGGACTCCTCAGTAGCCCCCGAACCAGTCTTCAATGATGAGGTGTTCGACATATAGATTATCTTCGGCATTTCAAGGTGGGTTCCTCCATCGACGACCTCTGTGTAGTGTGTTCGGCTTTCCATTTAATGTTGTACTCCTCGGCTTTTGTGCATCAACAACATCAGTTTCCACATATGGAGCAAATGCAAGAGGTTGGGGTATTTTTACATACACCACACCGACTGTATCACCAAGGTGCCTATTTAAAGAGAATAGATCTCAGATCCATTCGACACCCCTCGAAAAATCCTCAGAGCTTGCTAAGAAAAACCACCCCAACATGGCTAGCGCTCCCGGCTCTTCCTCTCGTCCCCACGGATCCAAGAAGGGTGATTGGGAGAGATGTTCCATATCCCATAGTCAGCTTGTGAAGCTGCAAACACAGGGCTTTCTTTCCCCCGCGGACCTGGTTCCCATCCGAGCGGGATTGGCTTCCTTCAAGGCAAAACTCACGCGGAGGATTTCCCCAATCAGTCTGTGGGAGAACGAGTGTGCTTCGTCCCTTTCTTATTAAGAGGTGTTGGATTTCCAATCCATCCCTTCCTCTGAGCTCTGCTGGACTATTATGGCCTCCAACTTCAGTGTCTCACCCCGCCTCTATCCTTCATATTGCGGGTTACGTCGCTCTATGCGAGCTATTCCTGGGCTACGAGGCCCATTTCAATTTATGGAGAATACTATTCTGCCTCGTCCCTCGTAATCAAGGCGGGTCAATTTCTGAAGTGGGAGGCGCCGACGTGTGGCACATTGCCGGGATCAGATACCTGTCCGGCACGCCGAAGAAAGCTTCCGAAGAGTGGCCTTCCGAATGGTTCTATATCGACAACGTCGATCAACCTGACCCCGCCCGTATGGGCCTCCCTGAGTTTTCAAGTGCTCCGCTGAAGAAATGCCATAGCTGGCATCCTCGGAGCCTCGAGGAAGAGGATAGTGCAGAGATCAGCCTACTGTAGGGCAAGATTAAGACACTTTCCCAGTCCGGATTGTCAAAAGTCGAGGTAATGGCGACCTCTATGGCGTGGCAGGTCCAGCCACTCCAATATAGAGGGCTGCCCATGTGGCATTATAATGGGGAAGATGACGCCTCATGCTATGGTCGGAAGGGCCCGAAGACCCCCGCCGCCCTGGCCAAAATACTGGCCGAGCTGTATAAAGGGGAGAAAGAGGAGTTCAGCCGTCTCCAACATCGAGACGGGTTTTCCATGTATAATCCTCCCAGCTGGGTAAGCTTCAGCTCCACTATTTTACTCCAGTCCCTGAATCATTCTTGACCGGCAGTATATTACCTGTTTATAACAGGGATGGCGAAAGGCTGTCGAGGGGATCCATGACCCTGCCCCTCAGCCGGAGGATTGCAACCGAGATCTTGACCCCGGATATGAGGAAGATCCGGACACATTTGTGGAGCTCGAGGATGGTATATTCTATCAAATGAGCTATGACGGCACATATGTACCCATCATCGCCGATTACCCCGGCCTTCTTCCTGCTTCACATGTAAGTAATCTGGAGATACCTTGTCCAATAGAGTTTTCTCATTCCTCCTTACCCACCGCACTATCCTGTGCTCAAAGGTGAGGCGCTCGGTGCGCCATGCTGCCCTGGGGTCACTTCCGAAGAGAACGTCCCCCACACTAGGCAAGCCTTTGAAGAGGAAGGCAAACAAAGATACGGCCGACCCTTCATCAAAGAGGTATGAATTTGCTAATATGCAACTTGGCAGTCACATTCAACTGTCAACTTTCCGTTTATTCTGTATCAGGAAAAAGGTGTGCCGGACTATATCCTGGGGTCCGGCCGGCCATACTTCCCACAGCCAGGATCCAGATCCTACTGTGAAGACGGGGGCTGATGCGGGGGTGACGCCAGACTGTCCTCCAGCCAAGGATTCGGATGACATATCCGTCACCAACTCGGAAGTGGAGAGCGCCTTGAATCATCGGTGCCGCGGGGCCGTTTTACAAGACCCTGGCTTTTCATAGGAGGCATTTAACGCCTTTAGCTCGACTGATGCATATATCCGAGCTGCTCGTGATGGGCTTAACAGAGCCACAAAGCAGCATTTAAAAGAAGTGTAGGTAAGTTTACTTTGTCTGACTATGATAACCATATGCCAGTAGCCCCCGAGACTTAAAGTAGTTGGGACAACTGATTTGAGGATCACTGCATGACCAGGTTCTATCGAACAAGAACGACGTGTTAGCACAAGAGCTAGAAAAGTGTCGAACGCAGTTGAACGTAGTGACCGCCAAACTAGAAAAATCCAAAGCGGTGTCCTCCGGTAATATTTCCCTCCATCGAGAAGCAGTTATTGCATAGCGGCCGTATTAACACTGCGGCTTTATCTCATAACAGGATCATCGGATCAATTGGAGGAAAAAGAGTCGAAAAGAATGCAGGCCGCAGGCGAGCGGGTTTTGACCCGTGTCAGACAGGAGAAAAATAAACTCCAAGATGCAAACACTCGACTGGGCGAAGAGCTTAAGGATGTGCGGGCCCAGCTTGCAGACTCCGTGAAGGAGAACAAAAAACTGTGAGGCGGCATATTCAGTATGTGGCCGTATTTACCGTAGAACAGTTTGGAAGTAAAAGTAGTTAATATAGTTGTGATTGCAGGTATATTAATGGGCCGTCCTGAAGAGGAGGTGTCCGGATCATCAAGTGATCTTCTTCAAGGGCTGTCGCAGTGGCACAAGCAAGCTCGGCAGGCAATGCGGAGCGTGGCCAAGGCCTTATGGCCATCCGACTCCCCTCGAGGGAGTATGGAGAAGCTTGTAGAGCTGTTCAAGGGAGCGTGGCGGCGTATCCGACAGTGGAAGATATCGTCCTGCCGAGAGGGTGTGCAAGAAGCCTGGGCCATGGTAAAAACATGATATACCAAGTTGGATCCGAATCACATGGCCCGGGTCGGACCAGTAGGGTCAAATGGGGAAGAAATTCCCGTTAGTTTATTATATGGCCAAGTAGAGGTGGCTGCTAGATACTCCCAACAGGATTGTAAATTAGACCGCCTGTTGGACGGTATAGAGGAGGAAGTTTTTTAGTCCTAAGTGACTATGTACTTTCCTTTTAGTTGGATAATAAAAATGGTTGTCATCGCCGACCTCTTTGCTTCAACCTCTGGACCCGATGGTTCGGAGAGCATCCGAATACCCTAATGGTAGAATATACCGGGGTATGCATGGGAACCAGGCATAGGGGTCATAGTTGCTTGAACAAACAATGTGTATCCGGCTAGTTATGTTTTATTACCTTATGTAAGAAACATCTTCCAGAGAGAATAGTTCCGTTAAGGGTTCCTTTCCCTGGGTGTGCATGCGTTTAATATGCATGTCCGAAATGTGATTGAAAAAAATCACAGAGTAAGTAACTTCTGGGGTTTCTCAATGGAATGAATGTGGGAACATCTTTAATTCACCGACCGAATATTCCCTTAAGAATGCAAGATTTCGGCTTCACCCAGTGTACACATCCATATGTCCCGGCAATAACAATCGCAGAGGTGCTCCCTTTATGCCCTAGCCGAACTAACAGGAATGTAGGGCATAAGCACTGGAGCCAGCCAACCCAGCTTGGCAAAAACATAAGTCATATCGATGCATATAATGGCGAAGAAAAGGTGCACATTGAAAAGCGCATATGTGGTGAGCTTGATACTCAAAGGATAATAGCAAGCTTCTGTACGAGAAGCCCTCAGGTATAATGAACGTACTTATGTGGAGATCTACGCGTCAAGGGAGGACGGTCTAGCCGTACCAAAGTCATAGGGCTAAAGAGAAAAACAAAAAAAATGAAAAATGAAAAGAGAGAGAAAAAATAACGTTAATAATAGGAGGATGGAGACAAACACAGAGTTCGGCGCTAGGCATAAAATCATCGCAGTCTGGCCGTGTTCCAGGGGTTCAGCTCTAGGTGATTGTCTGATGCATCACGCAGGCGGTACGCTCCTCCGGTGATGACTTCATCAATGATTAAGGGACCCTCCCACTTGGGCTTGAGTTTGTCCTTTTCTTCTCTAGCAGGCGTAGGACGAGTTCGCCAATGTTATAATTCTTGGCCCATACTTCTCTGCATTGATACCTGAGAGCCTGCTGTTGATAAAATACGGAACGGGCTTTTGCGACGTCACGCTGCTCCTCCAGGACATCTAAGCTGTCCTGCCGATCAAGCTCGGCTTCTCTCTCTCTTCGTACATGCGCACTTGAGGTGAGTCATGAATAATATCGTAGGGTAACACTGCTTCTGCACCGTACACCATGAAGAAAGGTGTATATCCAGTAGTGGGGTTGGGTGTGGTCCGTAGCCCCCAGAGCACAGAGTCAAGTTCCTCCACCCAGTGCTTGTCTGGTTCTTTCAAAGATCGCACTAGTCCAGGTTTGATGCCGCTCATAATAGGACCATTAGCCCGTTCGACTTGACCATTTGTCTACGGGTGATAGACAGAGCCGTAATCGAGCTTAATGCCCAGATTAGCGCACCAGGTTTTCACTTCATCGGCTGTGAAATTAGAGCCATTATCGGTGATTATGCTACGTGGGTCACCACAACAGTGTACCATGCCGGATATGAAATCTAATACCGGCCCCGCTTCGGCTGTTTTGACTGGTTTGGCCTCTATTCACTTAGTGAATTTATCCACCATGACCAGCTGATACTTTCTCTTATGGCTTCCTCCTTTAAGGGGTCCAACCATATCGAGTCCCCAGACCGCAAAAGGCTAAGTGATGGGGATTGTTTGTAAGGCAGTGGGGGCATATGGCTTTGGTTGGCGAAGAGTTGGCATCCGACGCAACGTTGGACAAGGTTCTGTGCATCTGCTCGGGCCGTCGGGCAATAAAACCATGTACGGAAGGCCTTGCTAACAAGGGCCCGAGCTGCAGCATGGTGACCGCCGAGTCCGGCGTGAATCTCGGCCAAGAGCTGCCGCCCCTCTTCCTTGGAGATACATCTTTGAAGAACTCCAGTGGCACTTTTCTTATAGAGCTCTCCATCATGAACCTTGTAGGCCTTCGAACGCCGGACGATGCAGCGGGCCTCATTCTGGTCCTCATGAAGCTCCTTCTTGTTAAGGTAGGCCAGGAAAGGTTGGGTCCATGGAGTAATGACTGCCGTGATGAGATGCACCGACGGTGTTATTTTGGTGGCTGAGCCTCCGATGATGTCACTGTTTTTGAAATCTGGCGTTATGTTCGGATCCGGACTAGTCTTGTCGTTTTCCCCCTGCCACACCATGGATGTCTTAAAAAGCCTTTCCAGAAAGATATTGGGTGGAATCCGGTCGCGCTTAGCACCGATACGAGCAAGGACGTCCGCCGCCTGATTACTTTCTCGAGCCACATGGTGGAACTCGAGCCCCTCAAACCAGGCCGACATTTTTATGACGGCATTTTGGTAAGCTGCCATATTTGGATCTTTGGCATCAAAGTCTCCATTTATTTGAGATATTGCAAAGTTTGAGTCCCCACACACTTCTAGGTGTTGTATGCCCATGGAGACAGCCATCCGAAGACCATGCAATAAGGCCTCGTATTCGGCTGCATTTTTGGAGTCTGTGTATAGTATTTGGAGTACATACTAAACAATGTCTCCAGTTGGTGATGTTAAGACGATGCCCGCCCCTCGCCCTGGCAGCATTTTTGAGCCATCGAAATACATAACCCTATTGATATATGCGTCGTACTCTTTAGGGAGTTTGGCCTCTGTCCATTCGGCGACGAAGTTAGCCAGTACTTGGGATTTAATAGCTCGACGTGGTTTGTAGGTAATATCAAATGGAAGGAGCTCAATGGCCCATTTGGCAATCCAGCACGTGGCATCGCGGTTGTTTATAATGTCGTTGAGTGGTACTTCAGAAGCCACCGTGATCGAACACTCCCAGAAGTAGTGACGGAGCTTTCGGGATGCCATGAAGACCACGTATGCTATCTTTTGATAATGGGGGTACCGGGATTTGCAGGGTGTAAGGACAATGGATATGTAGTATACTGGCTTCTGAAGAGGGAATTTGTGTTTGTCCTGTTCTGTTCGACGACGAGCACGCTGCTCACCACCTAATGTGTTGCCGATATGTATAACAACATCGGTTCGCCAACATTTGGAGGGGCCAGGATTGGGTTGCTCGCAAGAAGGGTTTTTATTTCCTCCAGTCTGGCTGTTGCCGCATCCGTCCACTCGAAGTGATCGGTTCGCCGTAGAAGGCGATAGAGTGGCAGTGCCTTTGCTCTCAATCTGGAGATAAAGCGGCTTAGAGCTAACATGCAAACCGCGAGCTTTTGGACTTGTTTAAGGTCTGTTGGCATAGCCAATTGTGATAGAGCTTGGATTTTGGCTGGATTTGCTTCAATTCCTCTGTTGGAAACGTTGAAGCCCGGCAGTTTTTCGGTGGTGACGCCGAAAACGCACTTTTCAGGATTGAGCTTAATGTCATACATGCGAAGGTTATCGAATGTGAGACGTAAATCGTCTATTAATGTTTCGACGCGCCTAGTTTTTATGACGACGTCGTCCACATAAGCTTCAATTGTCTTTCCGATCTATTTCTCCAGGCATGTTTGAATCATGCGTTGGTATGTGGCGCCGGCGTTTTTGAGCCCAAAGGGCATAGTGTTGAAGCAGAATTGCCCGTATGGGGTAATGCATGCTGTTGCAGCTTGATCGGACTCCTTCATTTTGATTTGATGGTATCCGGAATATGCATCAAGGAAACTCAGTGAGTCATGTCCTACGGTAGCATCAATGATTTGATCAATGCAGGGGAGGGGGAAGGGATCCTTCGGGCAAGCCTTATTGAGGTCTTTAAAATCGACGCACAACCACTAGTATTTGTCCTTCTTTGGTACCATCACCAGGATTGCCAGCCAGTCCAGATGTTCTATTTCTCTGATGAATCCGGCCTCAATTAGCTTGGCTAGCCCCTCCCCCATAGCTTGACGTTTGGGTTCGGAAAAGCGCCGCAGTGTTTGCTTGACCGGTTTGTATCCCTTTAATATATTTACGCTATGTTCGGCCAACTCACGTGGGATTCCTCGCATATCAGAAGGGTGCCAGGCGAATATATCCCAATTCTCGCGTAGGAACTCTCGTAGCGCGGCATCGACCGTTGGGTCTAATTGTGCTCCGATGGATGCTGTCTTCTTGGGGTCCGTTGGATGGAATTGGAATTTGACTATTTCTTCTGCTGGTTTGAAGGAGGTGGATTTGGGTCGTTTGTCTAGGACCACATCATCCCTATCCACCAAGGAGTGCAGCGCGGTTAATTCTTCGGCCACGAGGGCTTCGGATAATGCTTCAAGGGCCAAGGATGCGGTTTTATTCTCAGCGTGGAGTGCTATGTCCGGATCACTAGCTAGAGTGATTATACCGTTTGGCCCAGGCATCTTAATCTTCATGTATCCATAATGGGGTACCGCTTGGAAGCGCGTAAATGCATCTCGCCCTAAGAGGGCGTGATATCCGCTATTGAAAGGGGCCACTTGGAAGCTTATTTCTTCGGATCGATAATTCTCCGGCGTGCTGAATACCATGTCGAGTTTTATTTTTCCCGCACACCGCGCCTCCCTACTCGGAATAATTCCTTGGGAGGTCGTGCTGCTTTGCTCAATCCAGCTCCTGTCTATTTCCATTTTGTGGAGTGTATCTTCGTAGATGAGGTTTAGTCCGCTGCCGCCGTCCATGAGGACCTTGGTGAGCTGAAAGCCGTCCACGATTGGACCGAGACCAAGGCGGCTGGTGCTTGGACTGTCCTATATTTTGGTTCGTGACCGCCATTAAAAGATATAGCCATGTCGTTCCAAGGGTTTATCGCTGCTATTTGACAGATTTCGGCGACTCCGCGTAGTGCTCTTTTACGCCCATTGTTTGAGGTGAATGTCTCAAAGACCGTCAGTACTTTGGGGTCGTTGTCCTCTAGAGGGGTTTTGTTCTGGGTTATTCTTGGTGAGGATATCCTCGCCGCTCTTGGCCACTTGCTGGAGTATCCAACATGCTCTAAGGCCATGTGTTGGTATATTATCCGGTGTTGCGTGTATTTTGCATGGCCCATCGAGCCATCCTTCCAGAATGGTTCCGCACCCCAGGTGTACCCCTTTTGCCTAAATAAGCGGTTGAGTGGGGACTGATGATTCCCAATGAGCTGTTTGAGTTTTCCAGGCGCTTTCCATTGCACTGTACTTCTGTACGACAGTTGCCAAGTCAGCGAAGTGTAGGATGCGACGGCGGTTGATGGCGTTGAGGATTCCTTCGCCCCTGCAATTGTTGCGGAACACTGAGATAGCTTCCTCGTCGCGACAATCTTTAATCTTGTTTTTGACAAGAAGGAATCTGGCCCAGAAGTGGTGGACACTTTCTTGAGACTGCTATTTTATGCTCATAAGAGCGCTTGTATTTGGGTGGGTGGGTGGATTTAAATCTAAACCTTGTCCCAGTCTTGGATCTGGAGTCTAAAGGTCTTCCGAACTTACCAGATTGGGCTCCCGGATGCCTACTAATTTCTTAGGCCCGTCGTCTGATTATATGTTCGGAGGGC
Source organism: Triticum urartu (assembly GCF_003073215.2). Lineage (NCBI taxonomy): Eukaryota > Viridiplantae > Streptophyta > Magnoliopsida > Poales > Poaceae > Triticum > Triticum urartu. The sequence goes on from NC_053023.1 coordinate 471,065,248, forward strand.
AGGGTTCTTCGCCTCGTGAGTAGGTGTCCGGCTCTTTGAGACTGGAGATCCGGACATAGTCCGTACTTAATATGGAGGAAGAGTTGTCGACTCACTCCTCGACTACCGCTATGTGGTGGGTGATCGGTCAAGATTTGATTTCTCTCTGAACGGGTTTAAGCGACCCCCAGGGCGGCGATGTGATCTAGATGCTCGCTTAAGACCGAAAGCTCCGCCGGATCCATCTGTTTGGAGTGTTCGGAATCAATACGAAGGGGTTTTCGATGACCCAAGAGGTCATCGTCGGCTTAATGACCGAACGAGCGGTCATCGTAAAGCCGCCCAGCTGGAGCATTTGGCCTGGAGCCAGCATTCCTCTGGCGGCGATATTATCCTTGAGAACAAGGCGAGACATCGATCTTGTTGTCGACGACACAGTGGAACTCTCAATGAAAGCACCAATGTCGGTGTCAAAACCGGCGGATCTCGGGTAGGGGGTCCCGAACTGTGCGTCTAAGGTCGATGGTAACAGGATACAGGGGACAGGATGTGTACCAAGGTTCGGGCCCTCTCTATGGAGGTAATACCCTACGTCATCTTTGATTGATATTGATTAATACGAGTATTATAAGAGTTGATCTACCTCGAGATCGTAATGGCTAAACACTAGAGGTCTAGCTTGTATGTCTATGATAATGAATCTGCCCTATGTGAACTATGTCCTCCAGTTTATATAGACACCGAAAGGATCTAGGGTTACACAAGGTCGGTTACAAAGAAGGGAATCTACATATTCAGTCGCCAAGCTTGCCTTCCACGCCAAGGAGAGTCCCATCCGGACACGGGTGCAGTCTTCGGTCTTCGTATCTTCATAGCCCATCAGTCCAGCCCATGGCCAACAGGCCGGACGCCCGAGGACCCCTTAGTCGAGGACTCCCTCAGCCGCCCTCCCCGACTTCATGGCAGAATGGACCGACGCTCTAGAGCCCGAAGCAGGCGAGGGTAGATCCCTCTCGCCAGGAAGAGAAGCACCAGATGGCTGGGTCATGTACTTCGATGGCGCTTTCGCACACCAAGGTTCGGGGGCTAGCGTCGTGCTCATCTCGCACACCCAGGACAATCTATACTACGCCGTGCAGCTCTGCTTCCAGCGGGGCGAGAAGGTATCCAACAACATCGCGGAATATAAGGGGCTGATTGTCGGCCTCAAGGCTGCAGCAGCCTTGGGGGTGAAGCATCTCACCATCAAGGTCAACTCCTAGCTCCTCGTCAACTTCTCCAATAAGGTGTGCGAGCCAAGGGATGAGCACATGGAAGCGTACCTCACGAAGGTGCGCAAGACGGAGAAGCAATTCTTAGGCCTGGAACTGCAACATGTGCCACGCGACATAAACAAGGAAGTCGATGAGATCGCCAAGAGAGCATCAAGGCGCCAGCCCAAGAGCCTGGTGTCTTCAAAGAGCGACTTTTCAAGCCCTCGGCGGCCCCCTCGGCTGCTAAGCCTGCACCGCATCAAGAGGAACTCGACCAGCCGCCAGCCTCGGGAACCCCAGCATGTGGCCCGACCTCAGGAGCACGCCTGCTCATGACGCTCGAGCCTCAGGAGGGGTGCCGGATCGAGGAGTTCAGGGCATACCTGGTGCAAGGAACGTTGCCGGAGAAAGAGGAGGACGTGGAACTCGTGGCCCGACAGGCTAGGACATATTGGATCCAGGACGGTGAGCTATACAGAAAACGACCAAATGATGTTTCTTTGTGATGCATCTCCAGGAAGCAGGGGAGCGAGCTGCTAGCTGACATACACTGCAGGGACTGCGGGCATCACTCGTCGTCGCGCACCCTAGTTGGCAAGGCATTCAGCAGTGGTATCTTTTGGCCCACGGCACTCAACGACGCAACCGAGCTGGTAAGGTCCTGCGAGGCTTGTCAGTTCCATGCCAAGCAAATCCACTAGACGGCCCAGGGCCTCCAGACTATCCCACTCTTGTGGCTGTTCGCAGTCCGGGGGCTGGATAACCTGGGTCCGTTCCCTCGAGCGCCCGGGGGCTACCGCTACCTCTACGTCGCCATCAACAAGTTCACCAAGTGGGCAGAGGTGGAAGCCTCCGCACCATCCCAGCCGGGTCGGCAGTTAAGTCCATCAAGGACCTCATGAGCCGGATTGGGGTCCCTAACCGCATCATCACCGACAATGCCTCGCAGTTCACTAGCGATCTCTTCAAGACATATTGTGCTAACCTTGGAACGCAGGTATGCTACGCCTCAGTGGCACACCCCAGGAGCAATGGCCAAGCCGAGCGCGCCAAAGCAGTGGTCCTGAGAGGCCTCAAGACTAGGAACTTCAAAAAGAGGCTCGACGCCTACGGTAGGGGCTGGCACGACAAGCTCCAGTCCGTGCTGTGGTCCATCCGCACGACCGCCACAAAGCCAATAGGCGAGACCCCATTCTTCCTCATCTACGGAGCCGAAGCACTTCTCCCTCACGAGGTCAAGCATCGCTCTGCGCGGGTGCTAGTGGTTGACGAGGCGCATCAGGACGCCATGCGGGGGATGGACCTCGTGCTGGGGGGAGCGCAGCCGTCAAGCCTCGCTCCGGGCAGCGAGATACCAGTAGGTGCTACGACGGTACCACTACCGCAACTTCCGCTCTAGGATGCTCGAGGTGGGTGATCTCGTCCGGAGGCGGGTGTTGTCCAGGGAAGGGATGCATAAGATCTCACCCATGTGGGAGGGCCCATTTAGGGTTTCCCGCATCTCCAGGCTGGCGCCATGTGCCTGGAGACGCGTGACGGGATCCCCATCCAGAACGCCTGGAACATCCAGCACCTTCAGAAGTTCTACCCATGAAGCAAGGCCAAGTGCCTGTGAAGGTCTCCGCTCATGACACTCTCACGTAATAATGAGTGGGGCTGTACACGCCCCGGAGTCTCCGGAGTGCCGCCCTCAGGCCTCGGGGGCTCCCTCCCACGTCCTAGTGGAAGCACTTAGCTCCGCGCTGGTGAGAAGACTAGACTAGGTTCCAGATACGACTGTTCATTTGCTTTCTGTAGTTGGCTTGCACCCCTTTTAATGGAATTTGAAGTTCTGGAGTTTCTCGATGGCTTAGTTGAATCCACTCTTCTCTCTGATTCTTCCCTCGGTTCTTTGTTTTGTGCCAGGGAGGGCGGCAGTTGCCCGACATTCTCCCTCGCATGCCCCGCGAGGGGGCTGGACAGATGTGCGTGCGTCCGCGCCCCCTGGTCTCCGTGAGGCGCCCTCGATTGAGCTTATGATCTGCGCACCCCCTTTTTTTAAGTCTCTGCCCCACGGTTACCACGGCATGGTGCGCTAGGCCATGATCAGCCCATGCATGAGGCCTCGCGCAAGGAGGGATAAGGATTTCCTAATGACTTTTCGTAGCTTTGCGATGTCGCCCGAGATGGCAGCTGGGAAGCCCCACCGGATTCCAGGAGGCGCCCGCCCTCACATGCTGGAAGCTACCCTGGATGTATCAAGCTAAGTTATTCCTCTGTGCCTGCATAAATCACAGATTCCACAACATAACCCGAAAACAATAAACATAGCGCAAAGTAGCATAAGCACTATAGTTCATTACACGCCCTCACAGGGCCCCGTACTTATTTTTTGAAATACAGGAGGAAAGGAAAGGACAGGCAAAAGCGGCTCCTCCGACGAGGCTGCTCACGAGGACCGGCCCCCAGCCCCTCCGGACTCTGTCGGAGCCCTCCTCGCTCTTCTGTGGGGCGCGGCGACGGGACGACCCGTCACCGTCCTCGAAGCGAGCCCGACGACGTGGCGGCTGGTCATAGCCACCGCTGCTGGATATTTCACTAGAGGAGGAGCTATAGTTGCCAGACGAGCTGCGTTCGTCGCCGAGGGCGAATTCACCCTCATCCTCGATACGGCCGTCGCCAAGGCCGAGCACATCGTCACCATCGTTGTCTTTAGGGCAACACCCGGTGCAGCGACCATCTTTCCCGAACACCCTCACAAAGAGGGTCGTGGCAATGTCGTGCTTGAATTGGAGGGTGCACCGCCTTCTCAGACCGCGCGTGCGGGCAAACGTCTGCCAGTCGCGGGCCAGGGCTATGTTGCCAATGACGGAGACCTCCACCGCGACCCACAAGGCCTTGCTGCAGCAGCCGTTGGTCTACAGCCAGAGGCCGCCAGGGCCCATGGCTGGCAGCTCGCCGGCAAAGGAGCGCGGAAGCTGAAGCCATATGCCGGCCGGGTTCTCCGACCACACGACGAACTCCGGCAGCACCTCTGACGAGTGGAAGTGCAGCCGGGGAGGCCGAGAGACCATAGCGCACCTCCCTTCGTGGGCGGGACTGCCGCATCTCGGGCGGTTGCTAGCGCGTGAAGAGGCGCCACCGCGAACGCCAGGTACGGTGCCAGACCCCGAGGAAGTTCGCCCGTGCCCACGAGGGACCGCAGCTGATGTTGCATCATGCTTGCGGGGGTGACCACACCCCCTTTTAGGCGGTGGCGAGCCGGGTCCCTCCTAGCGAGCCTTCCCCTTCTCTACGGTCAAGAACCTCTGTGTCAGCGCCATGAGTGTCGCAGCAAGGTGGTGGAGCAAAGTGGATGAAGAAGCGAGCGAACTGGTGAAGGAGATGTGCGACGGGGGCTACGCCCCTCTCCTCATTTATAGCCAGAGGGAGGCCAACCGCCGGCCTCCACGATCTAAGGTAATGACGGTTTTCTTCTGCATGCAGCAAGGTCTCGGCAAGTCAGGCAGTTGCCGAGGCAGCATCGGGAAGTGGAGACGCCCACATCCTGTCAATCGCCACGCGTCAATCAAGGCCGCAGGCCATTGGGGCCCGCGGCGCTCCGCACTTGCCCTTTGGCTTCGCCTTGTAGCCAAGTCCGAGCGCGCCTTGGGCCCGGGGGCTACTGTAGGTGTCCTTGGAATGGGGGTACCCATACTTGGCTGCCTGCGGCCCATGGCATGGCTCTACCGGCAGCCCGGTACGGCCCATCTTCATCAGCAACCACTTAAGACCCTCACGAGGTAGACGACACAGGACCTCTTCCGGGGCAACCTCACTTGGCTGGCTCCCGACGAGCGGAGATATCAAGGCGGGGCGCACCTCGCGAGGTTCGCGTGACGTGAGCCGTGACGACCGAAGCCAGGCGGGAGCTAGCGGGCGCAGTGTGCCAGTTTCCTCTTTGGTGCTAAAGAAGCAGGCATAGGCGAGGAGTACCGAGGCATCAGGAAAATGTTTCCATATCGGTGCAACAAGACCATGACCAGCAGCACAGCATGATGGAGGTCACCGCGGAGCCCACAGTCGCATCACCACCAGAGCCTTTGGCAGGCAAAGACCACCTTTTGTCAGGATAACTTGTACTAGTTGTCTCCCTTCAAAATTGGCCATTTTGGGATCCCTTCCCGCCTAACATTTGGGAAGAGGACCAGGGCCTCTATAAATAGGGCTAGCCACCACCATAGTGAGGGACGGATCATTCGGACCATCCTAAGACACACCAGCTCATCGAGCTCAAGAACACCTCTCCTTAGGATGTTGTTCATCCACTATACTAATTCACCCTCAGCCCACGAGGCAATCCACCACACCACACTGGAGTAGGGTATTACACCACAATGGTGGCCCGAACCATTATAAACCCTCATGTCTTTTGTTCCTTGGGTTCAGCGAACTAGGCCTTGAGATCGTTGCGAGAGTAAGCTAGGAAGAGAGAGATCTTCGTGCGCACCTCAGAGTTCGAACCTCAAGGGTTTGTCGGAACCCCGAATCTGACACTATTGTGAAAGGAGAGTTGCACCGATGCTGTGTCACAAGGGTGTTTCAACGTTGTGGTTCTCCTGAGGAGGGCCATGAGATTCTATGAGAGATTCATGAAGGATATTGTGGCCATCATGCCGGCTCTAAGTCTCTAGTGGCTAAGGCTTTTCGTCACGGGTTTTATTGGCTGACGGCTCATGCCGATGCAGAGGATTTGGTCAGTAAATGTGATGGTTGTTAGAAATTTTCAAGACGAGCTCATGTGCCAGCTCAAGAATTGAGGATGATTCCAATTACTTGGCCATTCGCAGTCTGGGGGCTGGATATGGTTGGACCTTTTAAAATATCCAAGTACAAAAAGACTCACCTCTTGGCGGCAGTTGACAAGTTTCAATTCATCAAAAAGGTCAGCAAGTGTGATGTGGCAACGGCGGTTCAATTCATCAAAAAGTTGATTTTCCGTGTTGGTTATCCTCACATCATCATCACTGATAATGGCACTAATCTTTCTAAAGGTGCTATGAAAGAATTTTGTCAACATGAACATATCCGTCTTGATGTTCCATCTGTGGCCCACCACCAGTCCAATGGTCAAGCTGAAAGAGCCAATCAAGAAATCTTGAGAGGCATAAAGCCCCAGCTTATGGTCTCTTTGGAGAGGATGCCGGGTTGTTGGGTGGAGGAGTTGCCCTCAGTGCTATGGAGTATGAATACTACCCCAACAGATCTATGGGTTACACGCCTTTCTTCATGGTTTACGGAGCAGAGGGGGTTCTCCCTAGGGAAACATGTCACGACTCCCCCCGTGTGGCAGCTTATGTTGAAGCTGATAATGAAAAAGCATGTTAGGATTCTGTTGAACTCCTGGATGAGGAGCGTGGCCTTGCGGCGATTCGTTCGGCGATTTACCAGCAAGATCTGCATCCTTATCATAGCCGACGGTTTAAAACCTTGACCTTTCAGGAAGGTGATTTGATGCTCCAGCTCATCCAGGATCAAACAGACATGCAAAAGTTATCCCCACCTTTGGAAGGGCCCTTTGTGGTCAGCAAAAATCTGAACAATGTCTCATACTACCTTATCGATGTTCGAGACCACAAGCACTCACGCACGTCGATGGAGGAGACCCGTCGGCCATGGAATATTGGTCATATTCGGCCTTATTACACCTGAGCCACTGTCTCTTGTGATATACATACTTTACCAATGTATATATTATAATTAGTATAATAAAGTCGGCATCCCTAATAATTTAGGGCCTCTGTTGTTTCATTTCTGAGAATCTGAGTCTTTATTGTCAATTCATAAGATCACTTGGGGGCTTCCTGCTCATTGAGCATAGCTATGACTACCCTCTTGATCCGGCTTGCATGCCTTGTTACAAATAACATGGGAGCTTCCTGCTCACTGATCATAGCTATGATTACCCTTTTGATCTGGCTTGTACGCCTTCGTGCAAATAACTTCGGGGATTTTTTGCTCACAATTAATAGTTGCCAAAGAGAACTTGTTATAAATGAGTAGTTCAAAGATAGGTAACCTTCCTTGATGGCTTATTAAAGGTCACTTGGGGGCTTCCTATTCAATGAATATAGCTATATTCAGAGACCCTTCTGATCGGCTTGGACGCCAGGTGTATTCATCAAAAATCCTTGTTATACTGCCTTTGTATACCTACCACTCCAACAAGGTAATCCTGGAATGACTCGCCGTACTCTTGATAGTCAATCTTATGAAGACCCTAAACTTGTCATGGTTAAAACGATGATTGGTCACGTGAGGCCCGGCTTACAGGTTTGAAAAGGATTAACTCAGTGGCTGTGCGGCCCTTGAAGAGCACTTGATATTGAGGCCTGGAAGCCTATGAAGGCCTTTGTAATGTTTGATTTTGTTTTTGCTTTGAATATGTTTTTGGTCCATATTTTGTGACATATTGGTATATGGGTTAAAAATGACTCAGGCCATGTAGCCTCGATCTTTATGACTCATATTTGAGTATATCTAGAGTTTTGATAACCCGGCCTGGCTTTGGACGATAAGTCGCCAGTATGTGTTGATTATGCACTTCGTGCGTTGTGCTCTATGTCTTGGGGTTGTTACCCTTGCTACCTGTGGTGTGGTATGCCAGCAGTACGAATAAATAGCACAGGTATGTTATTTACTTGTTCTATGAATATGCGAGGTTTTGATAACCCACCATAGTTATGTATTATCTAGTCACCAACAATTTTATATGGGGCATTATGACCCGCCATGGGTAAACCGCCAGGGCACATGTTATCTGCTTGTGTGCAGGGAATATGTTAAGTATGGTCTGCATGATTGATGATATTATAAGCATAAGTGGCAGATCTTCAACATCAGACCGACGGTTCAAAAGTGTTATGCAAATAAACATGCATGATGACATAGCAGATCATTGTTTCCAGCTAGCCTATTAAAAGGCATCATGTGCCTCACAAGAATAAGTGTTTTGAGACAAACGGCATCCAAATGTTGTGGCTGGTAAACTAGCTCAAGTGTCAAGACTCCTGCTCTTAGCGGGTTGAGGCTTCTGGGTCATCTTGTGCTGGTCTTCTCCTTGCTCCGTTGTGTGTAAGTTAGGCGATGAACAATCGATACCAATCAAAGCTAAGAAAATAGCTTCATCCACTACTACAGGATGCTGCTAATGTGACACTACGATCAGAGACCCTTTGACGAAACTGTGTATGATGCATTAATCATAGACGGGGATGTAAAAAAATAGTCAAAAGGTGCAAAACATTTGTGATAGCAGAGCCATCAAACATGGTTCAAATTTTAGTTGCATGTGCGATTCAAGGCACACGGTTAATCCGTTCGAACAGTTTGCGATGAGGTAGAACAACAGAAACGGGCAGCCATATTAATGTGTATGCGATATACGACATACAATTCGCTTCGATGATCTGTTTACTATTAGGGAGTGCAACAAAAATGGTTAGCTAGATCAAGGTTTGTGTGATATAGGACATACGGTTCACTCGGACGAACTGTTTTCGATTGGCGAACAAAAAAACGGTTCAAGTTAACAAGATGTGTGTGATACATGGCAAACACCCGACTCAGATGAACTATTTGCGATGAGACATTACAACACAGATGGCTATTAAAGTTAATTTGTGTGTGCTTCTGTGTGTACAAAAAACTTTGAAAAATGCAAACTAGTTGCCTAAGTGGCTAGGAGTGTCGCACATGATGCGTCAAAGAGTACTGATGTGCGATGATTAGTAAGTTACACATATGGCCGCAAGGCTGCTATGCTGATCATGGAGTCCGAGAAGACTATCATCGGAAGGCCGCCAGCTCAGCCTTTTAACTTATATTTTATTATAATTGTACACATATGTAGGTCATGAGTGTTCTGGGCCTTGGCACAGGTGGAATTTTAAATTATCCTTAATATGTAAGACAATTATTAAGAATTATTAGCTGTTGCCATTGTAAATTTTCCTCAACGGTGAGCAGAATGCGCGCAGGGACGGTAGAGCGGAGCGCGCCACGGCCGCCTCAGGCAGGAAGAAAAATGCGCCGACGGACATGAGCAAAGTGCACCGCGGCCACCTCAACGGCGAGCAACCACATGGTCGACCTTCTGCCATCAATAAATTTTGACCTTGTTTCTCGTCACATTGCAGATTACAATGCAATAAGTAATTGCAAATCTGTTCACACCTATCAAACTAATATGTGTTCACACTTAGCACCAGGCTATAAAAACTACCCACTCGAAAATTAATTCACAATTCCTCTCCTCATCACCCACAAAACTGGTATGTCCTGTCAAGTTGTTTCGCCATGACTGGTAGGAGGAGTTTCGGGTGGACATATAACCAAGAAGCAAAGACCAAGGCCGCGGAAGCACTAGAGAGGTCCCACCGTGGAGCCCTCGAACGAGCCCTCACAGGCACGCGAGGGTCTCACAAGTGCATTCGCGGCGTCGGCCATCGCGACGAGCCAGCGTTCCTGAAATCCTTCGCCGGCGACGATGACATTCTCCCTGGCATCACTACGCGGCAGGAGCTAGTTGACGGCTTGATGAAGCTGCTAAATATTAGCAATGCCTCGGTTGACAAGGCCACCGGCCTCATCAAGCAACTCATGCGTGACAGTGCGAAGCTCCTCAAGGCGCACTCCAAGAAGGAGGAGGAGCCCGCCGGCTGGAAGATGCTGCATGAGTAGAGCAGTGCCTTGGGGATGACGCTGACAGCGGTCATCGAGGAACTGATGGGTGACTTGAGGAAGCTCCGGATCGAGCGCGAGGAGGAGGTGGAGGAATCCGTGGCTGCTTTCAAGCAAAGTCGTGAGGAATTGAAGAAGGAGCTGGAGGATGTCGTCGCCCAGCGATCCATCGACGAATAGAGACAGTAGTCACCCAGATCGTTGTCTGCAATTTCCTTCTTCTATTGCCCCCGTGTCTTCCAGGCTTTGCCGCATGTGGCATTTTTAATTATCCAGAATATGTAAGACAATTATTATCTGTGCCATTGTAAATTTGTCGTCGTATTATCCATTGCCATTTTATTTGTGGTCGTATTATACATTGCCCTATGAGGCAATTTAAATTAGGGTGGAATATGAGTTGAAAAGATGAACAAAGCAAATGCTGCCATGGGATCACAAGCAAACACCCTCCGTCCAGGTGCTTTAATTAACATATTAATGGAGAAGTTGTGAGAGAGGCGGGCGGCGGCTGGTGCATGGAGGTCAAGAGCTTGCTTCCCGGTGAGCATGTGTGGCCTTGCTGCTTGCACGTGTCCCGTCAAGCCTGTGAGGTGGACAAGATGCACGTGTCCCGTCGAGCCTGCGCGGCGGATTGCTCGCACGCGTCCTGTCGAGCCTACACGGTGGACTTCTCGCGCTCGTCCCGTCTAATCAAACAGCTGCACGGAGGCCACCGAGTATGGTTAAATTTCGACATGGTTAATATAACACAACCATTTGCGATATTAACGTGTCAGCTTTTTGTTTGAAAAAGGACTCCGTTGGCTACTAATGTGTGCACCTCTTCTCAAACTGGATGATTCTTTTACCACGACATATATGTGCCATGTCATGAAAACCATGCCAAGTTTCATGTTTTTTGGGTGAGTTTTTGATTTACTAGGATTTAAAAACCGAGATTATCAATGTTTCAGGACGACGACAAGTTTGTAATTCATTCCCATTCCTTAAATGAGACCTAAACATGCAACCAATGACACATGTACGATTTTCAACTCATTTTGTTTCAGTGGAGCATGTGCTTGTAGTTCAAATTTGAATTATGGACTACATTAAATGCGTAGAAAACTTAGTAATTAGTAATATATACAATGGCCAAACAAACCTTTAACAGTTTCAAATTTCATACTGATACTCCTATTATTCTATGTTGCCTATAGAAAATAAAGTTCAAGGTGAGAAGAGGCAGTGATTATTGTTTCGCCGACAAGAGGGGGCATGTTTCCTTACTGGAATAGCAGGGTTGCGATAGACTATGGTTTGTAAGAGGCTTGTAATATAGCTTCGCCCAAATTGGACAATTATATGTAGCATGTAGTGACACCACGCCAAGTTTCATGATTTCTTTGTGAGTTTTGGATTTACAGAGATTTAAAAACCGAGAGCCGCAATATTTGTGGCCAAGCCAGGATGGTGAGATGGTTGAATTTGTTCCCATTCGTTCCATGGGACCTAAACATGCACCACAAGGAAACATGTACATTTTTTCTAGCCATTTTGGTGCATTGGAGCATGTATTTGTATTTCGTATTTGAATTATGGACATTAAATGCCCAGAAAACTCCTAATGAATAAAAAAGGTCAAATGAACGCTGAATAATTTCAAAATTCATCGCGAATCTCCCATTGTTCCATGTCAGGTGCAGAAGAAAATACTACGAGGCTTAAAGAGGGAGCGATTATTGTTTGGCCCACAAGGGGACACGTTTCCCTATCGAAACCACGAGGGTTCTTGCGATAGGCTCCGTTTTGTAAGAGGTTTGTAATAAAGCTTGGCCCAAATTGGCAATGTTTTTACTACAACAAATATGTGCCATGACGTGACATCATGCGACCTTTGATGACTTTCTGGTGAGTTTTGAGTTTATGGGGATTTGAAAACTGAGATTCGAAATGTTTGAGGATGAGCCAGGACACCGGTATGGTTGTAATTCGTTCCCATTCCTAGCATGGGACCTAAACATGCACCCAAGGACACATGTATAATTTTTCTAGCCATTTTGGTGAAGTGGAGCATGTATTTGAAGTTCAAACTTGAATTATCGACATTAAATGCCGTGGAAACTCAATAGTGTATAAAAAGGCCAAACAAACCATGAATAAGTTTAAATTTCCCCACGGATAACATGTCGTTCCATGTAGCCCGTGGAAGAAAATAGAAGGCGAAAAGAGGTAGTGATTACGTTTCGCCCACAAGGGGAACACGTTTCCTTATCGGAACCACGAGGCTTCTTTGAGAGAAGCTCCAATTTGTAAGAGGTTTGTAATAAAGCTTGGCCCAAATTGGACAATTTGTTTGCCACGACATATATGTGCCATGACGTGACACCATGCCACCTTTGATGACTTTCTGGTGATTTTAGGATTTACGGGGACTTAAAAACCAAGATTCCAAATGTTTGAGGACGAACCAGTATGCGGGTACAATTGTAATTCGTTCCCATTCCTGGCATGGGACCTAAACATGCACCCAAGGACATATGTATAAATTTTCTAGCCATTTTGGTGAAATGGAGCATGTATTTGAAGTTCAGATTTGAATTATCGTCATTAAATGCCTAGGAAACTCAATTGGTGTATAAAAAGGCCAAACGAACCCTGAATTTTAAATTTTAGCACGGATATCCTGTCGTTCCATGTTGCCGTAGAAGAAAATACCACGCTAAAAGAGGCGGTGATTATGTTTCTCCCACAAGTGGGACACGTTTCCCTATCGGAACCATGAGGCTTCTTTGAGAGAAGCTCTGGTTTGTAAGAGGCTTGTAATAAAACTTGCACCAAAATGGACGAAAAAAATTCCTCGACATATATGTGCCATGTCGTGACACCATGCCAGGTTTCACAATTTTCGGGTTAGTTTTGGATTTACATGGATTTAAAAACCGAGATTCTTCTCATGAAATGTTTTCAAATAGCACACGGTTCACTCACGAAAGTTGTGTGCCTAGCAAACCGTGGCCGATGCCACCCTTCCCTCCCATGCAGCGCGAGTGATCTGAGTCGTGTGTTCTGATTGGCCAGAAACCAAACCCCACGCATCATACGTGTGCACTGTTGGATGCTTCCAGATCAAACGACAACCCTGAGCTGTTTCGACAGCACATGCAGTACATGGGTAAGCCTTGTGCGCATGCGTCGTGCTAGCTCATGCTTCCTTCTCTACTAGGTTTTCTAAAAAGGCTACCGTTTCTCGCCACTCCTCTCATCGGGTTCCCGCTCTTCTCCCATAGTTTTCCCGCTACCAGTGTCAGTGCTCATTGAAGGCTAGCGGCGACACACCTTCCTTGTAAATATCCCACAGAGTTTCTAAAAGCATAAATGTGTGTGATAGGAGGGAGTAGGTCCCATAGGGTGACCAGCGTGAAAAGCCTTAATGGCAAGGAGGCAATTCTTATCAGCAAGGGCCGGCTTCCCTCGTGCCGCCCCGTCGTGTCCCTGAGCTTAGCCGTCGTCCGCTACAGCGAGCTAGCCGAGCTCCAAGCACTCGCACGCCCCACGCCGTCTTCTTCAACCTCGCCTTCACCGAACACCGCCGGAGATCTCCTTCTCCGTCACCGCCACACCAGCTCATCCCCGACCTTGCCGTCTGCTTTTCCATGACCGCCGTGAGCTCAGCCACCTCCCCATCTTCTCTGTTTGCCTTCTCAAGCATCGCAGCGACTGCACCAAGCTCGGCCGCACCCGCCGCCGCCACCGCATGTCACCGTCGTGGCCACAGCCAAGCTGGCTCGAAACCGAGCACGCCATCGCCTTCACCACACTCGCGGGAGCCTGTAGCACCGCTCCACGCTCCTCGTCGTGCCTCCTAGCGACGAGTTCGAGCTCATCCGAGCTCCGGCCGCCGCCACGCTCTTCACCGGCGTCGTTTCCGGCCACCCCAGCTCCACCCACTGCCACCACTTGACGCGGCTCACTCCTAGCTACCCGTAGATAGTCTCCGCGACCTTTTTGGTCGTCGGAGGACAAAACACGCACCACCACACCGCGTCTGGCCTCGCCGGCGGCTAAACGCCGGCAAGTTTGACCCCGCTGACCCAGTTGACCTCGGATGCGCCCAGTTTGACCCCCCCCAGGGTCACTAATGTGTGGGCCATGCCCCTGTTTAGTTTAGTGTTAGATTAGTTAACGCTAATTAATTTAGTTAATGGGTTGACTCACTGACATGTAGGCCCAGAACCTAATTAACCTAGATTAGTGCTAACATAACACTAACTAATTATGTTAGTTAGTTGTTACACTGACATGTGGGTCCCAGCCGTCAGGTTTGACCTGGGCTAGCGCCTTTGACCGGCTGACGTCACCCTGACACAATGCTGACGCTGTAGTTCAATTACTGGATTTATTCTGATACAGGAAATTCTAGAAAATGTTCTAAACTTCAAAAATTCATAGAAATTAATCTGTAACTCCAACTGCAAACATTTATATATGAAAAATGATTAGAAAAATCCAATCTTTCCATGTGTAATGGTTTCATGCATGTCGAACACTTTAACCTTGCTGTTTAGGTGAAACAAGTTAATGCACTAATATGACTTCATGTCACGAGCTTATATTTGAATCTTTGATTCAAATGGACTCAAACCAACCCGTTTAGAATGCATTAGCCAAAACACAACCATATTGCCATGTCATAGCATGCATCATATTGTTGCATATTTCCATGTGATGATTGTGTTCCGTTGTGTCTTTGTGGTAGGTTCTGCCTTCAAGGATACCTACGAATATCCGACTGAAGGGCGGTACCCTACTACTACTCCATCAGGCAAGCAGCCCCATTGGTCATATCGATACAATCCCATGTTCTCGCTCCTGCTCTCGTTTACTGCATCTAAGACAACAATGTTTCAAACTATTGTGTGCTGTGGTAGTTGAACCCTTTTCCTCTGCACGACCTGTCATTGCCACAGTAACTAGATGAAACACACGAGCATGTGTAGGAGTTGATTGAGCCATGTCTATGTTTCCTACCTTGCTATGCCTGCTATGCTTAGAGTTGTGTCAAGTCTGGTTCATCTGGGTGATGGGCTAGAGTGAAATGAATATGTCGGTAATGAGAGTGATGTGTTGAACACGGTTTGGTAAAGGTATCGATGAGAGGCCATGTAGGAGTACATGGTGGGTTGTTTCATTGGAACCGTCCTTAAGCACCGAGATCTGTATGTGTGATTTAAGAACCAGCTACTACCATGCATTGGGCCCGAAACCAATGGACCCCCTCGGCTTCTTAACCACCCTAGTTCTCTGTCCAGGACATGCAACAAGTTTCTGGTGTTTATAGGATATGTGTTGGCGGCTGTGCGTAGCGCTGACCCTAGGGGTGGGCTATGATGCGGTAGATACACCGTGGCACGGTGTACCGAGCCGCCTGTTTGGTGTCTCGGGAACCCTGTACACATCGTTCGGGGCCGTATGTGGAAACCTCGGCCGGATTCCCTACGGATGGAACGTGGATAGGCGATAGACCTAGACTAGAGACTTGAGTGTTTAGGTAGGCCGTGGCCGACACCCTCGTTGGGCTTCCGCTTGAATGTTGTCGAGTACATGTCGTGTAAACGATGATAAGTGGTGAGAGCGTGTATGAAGAAGTACACCCCTGCAGGGTTAACATCATGTATTCGAATAGCCGCGTCCATGGTAAATGACTACTTGGTTGCCTATACAGTTCATAGACAAGTAAATGGATACTCCTAAAAGCCTCAAGACAAGTGTGAGTGTCGTGGATGGCCCTTCCGTAGGATGACGGAGGTGGATCCATGGTAGTGTATTATTGTGGGGAGTAGTGGACTCGTGTGCGGAAAACATTTACAAGTTGCTGTCTAGTAGGATAGCTTAGCCAAGAGTCAAAGCTAGCTTGCTGCAATAACCCCACTATCATTCTTGAGAATGTTAAATGTATAGTAGGATCTGTTGTAAGACTTGCTTAGTAGCTTTGTACTATTGTTTGCTTAATTACTGTTGCAGAAGAGAACACCGCCCCCTCCGACGGGTTTTATGTAGATCTCAACGTTGATGAGTAGCTTGCCACGCAGGTGGTGATCCCGAGCCATGGAGGGCCTTGTAGATAGATAGGCTTCGTCAAGCCTTCTTGCTTTCTAGTTGTCTGTACTCGGACAAGTTTGCTTCTACATGTGCTTGTATCTTTGTATGACTTGAGTGACGGGTCGTGTGACCCCTACCTGTATGAACATATTATGTAAGGCTCTCTAGAGCCTTCTAAATAAAGTACTTTGAGTTGTAGAGTTTTGTTGTGATGCCATGTTGTATTTACACATATCGAGCATATTGTGTGTATGTTTGAGATGCTTGGTATGTGTGGGATCCGACAATCTAGTTGTTTATCCTTGGTAGCCTCTCTTATGGGGAAATGTAGTCTTGTGCTTCCATGAGCCATAGTAGTCCGCTACAGCCCGGTTCACGGGAGTCTTGCTAGCCCAGCACTACTGCTCCGGAACACTTGACTGGCCAGCTTGTGATTCACTTCGTTCCTATGGCTGTCCCTTCGGGGAAATGTCACGCGGAGACATCCGGAGTCCTGTTAGCCTGCTACAGCCCGGGTTCCCGGAGTCCTATTAGCCCAGTTGCTACAGCCCAGATTCATACGCTGTTGACCGACATGTTCAATGTTGAATCATGTATGCCTATCCCCGTAAGTTAGTGCCACTTTGGGTTCACGACTAGTCATGTCGGCCAGGGTTCTCTGTCATATGGATGCTAGCAACACTGTCATATACGTGAGCAAAAGGCACAAACGGTAACGGGCCATGGTAAGGGGACACCCATGGGAGTACTCTGCGTGAGGCCGCAAAGTGATATGAGGTGTTACAGGCTAGATCAATGTGACTTAGAATCGGGGTCCTGAACTTAACTGTCGAAACTGAATTTAAGTGTCGAAACTACATTTTACTGTCGAAACTGAATTTTGCAGTTGAAACTGAATTTTACTATCAAAACTGAATGCACCAGTAGCAGAAAAGCAGTAGTAGTAGCAGCAACAACAACTCCCGGAGCAGCAGCACATACGAGATTCGAGGTAGCTAGTCGTGTAGCAGCATCTTGGGTAGCAGCTGCAGGGGCTCGAGCGAGAGCAAGATAGGCTACTGGTGCAGCAGCAGCGTGAGCAAGAGTAGAGCAGTAGCGCAAGCAACAGCAAGAGCGAGAGCAGCAGCGCGAGCAAGAGCAAGAGCAAACTAGGCAGGGGACCGAGAGCAAGCGAGAGCCAAAGCAGGAGCAACTCCTACTGATGTGGACGTCGCCACCGAGGGAGCGACGTCATGCAGGAACTGGCCGGCGACGCCGCCGTAGATGGAGCCGCACCATGTCGGCTCGGGACTGACCGTCGGCAGCACCGTGAGATCAAATCAAGAAGAAAATGTAGCGTTTAGTGTAGAACCTATTTTGTGGTGTCGATTAGGCCTCGGCTTCATCCAAGGAATAGGTGATGATGCTGCTCTTCTGGTGGTGCAGGTGAAGACGGCGGTGTGGGAATGGAAGTGGTGCGAAAGACGACGGATCCTCATCCTGTGCGGTGGATGTGGGACGCCGAGGTGTTTCAATGGACGAAGAGGCTCCTGCTGGGTGGCGGGCGGAGGAGGGTGTGGGGCTTCACGGGTTTTTGCGGCCTCGATGTACGAATGGGTGGGCGGATGGGATGGGAGGGGGGAACCATGGCTTAGGGCCCACTTGTCTGAAATGTGGGCTAATTTATGAAAGTACCCTCACTGATTTGAGCTAGGCGGTTTTGTCAGTTCAGGAGGATCACGGGCATTTTGTGTGTCAGAATTTCGCAGGAGGTGGGAGTTTTCGCGGGCGTTGTAATTTTGGGATAGCAAGACGCAGGTTGAGATGGAGGGAGTTTTCGGAGCTCAATGAGACAAAGAGATATCTTAAAATTTCGGGGTAACAAGGCGCGGGTTGAAATTTTCGGACAAGCCAAAAATGTATTGTACCAAATCAATTCGCACTTCCCTCGACGAAAATACAAAAAGAAATCAATTCGCAACACACAAGAGAGTCTAGTCCCGTGTACTGTACCAAATCAATTCACACTAAAAATGCCATTCAAAACTTTGAATCCATGTTATGTTCGATTAAAATATTTTTCTACATATATAATGCATGCAACCTGCTACTTAAATGAACGTTGTAGTGCATTGCAAACATATATACTACCGCTTCAATATGAACTAAATTTGAATTCGTTTCTCTATTTGAATAAGATCTAAAATCATGATTGTTGTCAAGTTAAACAATTTTATTCGTTTCTTGATTTTAATAAGATCTACAATCATCATTATTGTCATGTTAAACCATTATTTGTATATTATCTTCATAACACACCACATAATTACTGTCAAGTTAGATATGAACTATCTATACTATATGAACTCAAACTCAATTTTTTGAATCTACTTTATGTTGATTTCAAATGATCTTCATAATCTAAACCATGTCCCACACGTATAATGTGTTTATAATATAATGTATGGTGCCCCGCCCCCTAAGCCTACAAGTATTTAGATGTGAGATGCAAACGCCACACATTATCAAAAATTCAAATAAAATGTGAGATTGTTTGATATATAGTATGGTCTAGAAAGTACGATATTTAGTTGTGAGCTGCAAATGCCACACATTATCACAAATTCAAATAAAATGTGAGATTGTTTGATGTATGGTATGGTTTAGATTGTTTGATATTTAGCCGTGAGTTACAAATGCCACACATTATCACATTTTGGTATAACATGTCCAAAACCACACCACACGTATCACCGTTATATTCATGCATGCATATGTTTATAATACTATGATCTCCTATTCAAATATATGAATCCACTTTCATATCGAATTATGATCTTTGTTAGTCTCTTACACACACACAATCCTCTAACCTTTGTAGCTAGCACTTACTTTCTCTCATGCATGCACACGCCCTCCTCACCCTCCCCCCCCCTCGGCATTCTATCCATCGCGCACATTCATTTTTTTTTCTTTAGGTCATTCTCCCATGGTCTCCACAACTCCTTTCCGACACACACCGATCAATAAACCTCTCCAACGATGTCTTCCTACCACATACACACGCACTTCCCTTCTCCTCCTTTTTGTGTCCACGCGTCGTCTCTCTCATACGGTCCCACAAACATGTAAACTATCACCCCTCTTTTCATCGATCTCCCAATCACACACTCCTCCCCCTATCTAGCTAGTAGGCCTCTCGCACCACCTGCTAGCTCCATTCTTTCTGTCTATCCGTCTCTCTGGGCCTTATTTGCCTCTAACAAATGGATGTACACCGACCGATCTCCCACTATACATATAGCTAGCTAGGTCGTTCATAAATCTTTTTCCCCACACGCCGATTGATCTACCTCATTAGTTATATCTCTCCCTTCCCCCAACACACAACAATTGATCTAGTTAGGTATGGTTACCAAACACATGGTCCCCCTTCGTCATCCATGCATGCCTCCTGACATCTATCACGCACACGCACACACAGAAACACAACCCCACTCTTCTTATAATATTGCAGTTGTACCTCTCGGTGTCAAAACTGGCAGATTTAGGTAGGGGATCCCGAACTGTGCGTCTGAGGATCGAAGGTAACAGGAGGCGGGGGACATGATGTTTACCCAGGTTCGGGACCTCTCTATGGAGGTAATACCCTACGTCATGTTTGATTGATATTGATTAATACGAGTATTATAAGAGTTGATCTACCTCGAGATCGTAATGGCTAAACACTAGAGGTCTAGCTTGTATGTCTATGATAATGAATCTACCCTATGTGAACTATGTCCTCCAGTTTATATAGACACCGAAAGGATCTAGGGTTACACAAGGTCGGTTACAAAGAAGGGAATCTACATATTCAGTCGCCAAGCTTGCCTTCCACGCCAAGGAGAGTCCCATCCAGACACGGGTGCAGTCTTCGGTCTTCGTATCTTCATAGCCCATCAGTCCGGCCCATGGCCAACAGGCCGGACGCCCGAGGACCCCTTAGTCGAGGACTCCCTCAGCCGCCCTCCCCGACTTCATGGCAGAATGGACCGACGCCCTAGAGCCCGAAGCAGGCGAGGGTAGATCCCTCTCACCAGGAAGAGAAGCACCAGATGGCTGGGTCATGTACTTCGATGGCGCTTTCGCACACCAAGGTTCGGGGGCTGGCGTCGTGCTCATCTCGCACACCTAGGACAAACTATACTACGCCGTGTAGCTCTGCTTCCAGTAGGGCGAGAAGGTATCCAACAACATCGCGGAATATAAGGGGCTGATTGTCGGCCTCAAGGCTGCAGCAGCCTTGGGGGTGAAGCGTCTCACCATCAAGGTCGACTCCTAGCTCCTCGTCAACTTCTCCAATAAGGTGTGCGAGGCAAGGGATGAGCACATGGAAGCGTACCTCACGAAGGTGCGCAAGACGGAGAAGCAATTCTTGGGCCTGGAACTGCAACATGTGCCACGCGATATAAACAAGGAAGTCGATGAGATCGCCAAGAGAGCATCAAGGCGCCAGCCCCAAGAGCCCGGTGTCTTCGAAGAGCGACTTTTCAAGCCCTCGGCGGCCCCCTCGGCTGCTAAGCCTGCACCGCATCAAGAGGAACTCCCCCAGCCGCCAGCCTCGGGAACCCCAGCATGTGGCCCGACCTCAGGAGCACGCCTGCTCCTGACGCTCGAGCCTCAGGAGGGGTGCCGGACCGAGGAGTTCAGGGCATACCTGGTGCAAGGAACGTTGCCGGAGAAAGAGGAGGACGTGGAACTCGTGGCCCGATAGGCTAGGACATATTGGATCCAGGACGGTGAGCTATACAGAAAACGACCAAATGATGTTTCTTTGTGATGCATCTCCAGGAAGCAGGGGAGCGAGCTGCGAGCTGACATACACTGCAGGGACTGCTGACATACACTGCAGGGACTGCGGGCATCGCTCGTCGAGGTGGGGGACATGATGTTTACCCAGGTTCGGGCCCTCTCTATGGAGGTAATACCCTACGTCATGTTTGATTGATATTGATTAATACGAGTATTATAAGAGTTGATCTACCTCGAGAACATAATGGCTAAACCCTAGATGTCTAGCATGTATGATTTGTGATTACCTCTACGAACTAACCCCTCCGGTTTATATAAACACTGGAGGGGGCGAGGGTTGTACAAAGTCAGTTTACAGATAAATGAAACTACACATCTGGCCACCAAGCTTGCTATCCATGCACCGGAGAGTCCCATCCGGACATTGGGAAAGCCTTCTATCTTGTATCTTCACACCCATCAGTCCAGCCCATGTCACATAGCGCAGACGCTCAAGGACCCCCTTATCCAGGACTCCCTCAGTAGCCCCCGAACTTGCCTTCAATGACGGCGTAGTATCCGGCTTTATGTCTTCGGCTTTGCAAGGTGAGTTCTCCATTACACTCCAGATTGACGATAATTCGGCTCCACATTAAACATCATATTCTATTGATTCTTTCCTGTCGTCGCTTCGGCTTCCACGTGTCAAATGAGTGCGAATGGTCTAGGTATTTTTTTACATATAACCCCATGACCACGCATGGAAAGTGTCTATTTAAGGAGATTAGATCTCAGATGCCATTCCACACCATGCAGAAATCCTTGGAACTCACCACTGGAATTTGTCCAAACATGGACGGCGCCCCTAGCTCTTCCTCGCAGCCCCACGGCCTTCAAAAAGGCGACTGGGAAAGCTGCTTGGTATCCTGCGACCATCTGAATAAACTTCAGACGCAAGGATATCTTCCTCCCATGGATCTAGTCTCCATTCGGGCTGGACTAACTTCCATCAATGGTGAGGCCCTGGCGGAGAATTTCCCCAATCCTTTTAAAGAGGAGCGGGTGTGCTTCATTTCCTTTCTTTTGAGAGGCGTAGGATTTCCTATCCACCATTTCCTCAGAGGTCTCCTAGAGTATTACGGCCTCCAACAACACAATCTAACGCGAGGCTCCATCCTGCACATCGCGGGCTTCGTTTGTCACACCCACGATGCGGCTATATCTCCCATGTGTCGGAGCACGACTTAGAGGCATAACCGCATTGTAAGCATGTCGCAAGAGGGGTAATCTTTACACATCCCATGTATTGAATAAGAAAGGGATAAAGAGTTGGCTTACAATCGCCACTTCACACAATACATGAATATAGCATTACATCATCCAGAATACAATCAAGGTCCGACTACGGAACCAAATAAAGAAAGACCACCCCTAATGCTAGATCCCCGATCGCCCCAACTGGGCTCCACTACTGATCAACTGGAAACGAAACAACACAACAAACACGATCTTCATTGAGCTCCCACTTGAGCTTGGTTGCGTCATCTGCAATGGTATCATCGGCACCCACAACTGTTTGGAAGTATCTGTGTGCCACGAGGACTCAACAATCTCACACCCGTGAGATCAAGACTATTTAAGCTTATGAGTAGGGTAAGGTAATGAGGTGGAGCTGCAGCAAGCACTAAGCATATATGGTGGCTAACATATGCAAATAAGAGAGAGACGAGAAGCAACGCAACGGTCGTGAAACTAGAAGTGATCAAGAAGTGATCCTGAAACTACTTACGTCCAAACATAACACCAAAGCTGTGTTCACTTTCCGGACTCCGCTGGAAAGACACCATCACGGCTACACAAGCTGTTGATTCATTTTAATTAAGTTAAGTGTCAAGTTCTCTACAACAGGACATTAACAAATTCCCATCTTCCCATAACCGTGGGCACGGTTTCAAAATTTCAAAACCTTGCAGGGGTGTCCCAACTTAGCCCACCACAAGCTCTCACGGTCAACGAAGGATATTCCTTCTCACAGGACGACCTGATCAGACTCGGAATCCTGGTTACAAGACATTTCGACAATGGTAAAACAAGACCAGCAAAGCCACCCGAATGTGCCGACAAATCCTGATAGGAGCTGCACATATCTCGTTCTGAGGGCACACCGGATGAGCAAGACGTCGGGTTGGCATAAACCCTGGTTGCCCAGGGGGCGCCGAACATCGCTCAAGTTGGACCAACACTTAGGGAAGCACTGGCCTGGGGGGGTTAAAATAAAGATGTCCCTTGGAGCACGACTCCCAAGGGAAAAGTAGGTGGTGGTGAGGCAAATGGTAAAACCAAGGTTGGGCCTAGCTGGAGGAGTTTTATTCAAAGCGAACTGTCAAGGGGTCCCCATAACACCCAACCGTGTAAGGAACGCAAAATCAAGGAACATAACACCGGTTTGACGGAAACTAGGGTGGCAAGAGTGGAACAAAACACCAGGCATAAGGCCGAGCCTTCCACCCTTTACCAGGTATATAGATGCATTAAATTAAATAAGAGATATTGTGGTATCCCAACATATCCATGTTCCAAACATGGAACAAACTTCATCTTCACCTGCAACTAGCAACGCTATAAGAGGGGCTGAGCAAAGCGGTAACATAGACAAACAATGGTTTGCTAGGATAAGGTGGGTTAGAGGATTGACATGGCAATATGGGAGGCATGATATAGCAACTGGTAGGTATCGCGGCATAGCAAAAGAGCGATCAACTAGCAAGCAAAGATAGAAGTCATTACGAGGGTATGGTCATCTTGCCTGAGATCCCACAAGTAAGAAGAACAAGTCCATGAAGAAGACAAACGGTCGTAGTCGAGTGAATCCTCACAAACGCGACGTTATCGAAACCAACCCAAAGAAGCAACACCGGAAATAAGCACACAACATAGTAAACAGCCATCACATAAACATGGCAAGATGCACAACCAAGTATGATGCATGACCGGTTTAATGAAGCATGGCATGGAAAAATGCACAAACAATCCTACAAATTAAGTGGAGCTCAATATGCAACGAGATGCATATTGACGAAACACCACATGACTTATTTAGTTCTCTCTCGGTTATGTACTCGACAATATTAAATGTTGATTAACATGGCAAGGGGTGAAGCAAAAAGAAAACTACCTATCTAGGCAAGTTTAAATGAGGCTGGAACAACAAGCAACAAGTCCAAAAAAAATCCTCATGTGCATATTTTAGGTTTGGTACTGTTCTGCCCTAAACCATATTTTAGAGTTGTTAAAAATGCAAGAAGAGTGCACCATGATAAACTACCTATCTACTGCATGTATGCCTTTTAAGAGTGCCGCATATGTTAGGTATGCCCATGCCGATAGTAGCCCCTGAGACTCTGGTTGTCGTCGAGAGCGGTGGCAAACAGAGAATCATAGTCCCCAGTAATAACCAGACCGCCTTTATGTGCAGGTGGTTGAATCTCCGGTGGCTAGCCGGACTGATGGGTTTGCCGAACTGAAGCGGCAACTGGATGCGGCAGATGCCGACATCATGCTTGTCAACAAGCGGCTTGACAAGGCACAGGGTGAGTGATTTTTCTGGTGATCGTCACATAGTAAGAGTAGCATGATGCCACTATCTTTAATATGTTGTGACTGCAGATGGAGCTGCCACCATGGAGACAACCCTTCAGGCGGAGCTTGCCCGAGCCAAGGAGCAAGTGAGGAGTAGCAATGTGGCCGCTTTGAAGGTAGTCGAAGAGTTAAGGGCCGAACAGGCCACGCATTGCGAGAGCAAGGAAAAATAGCCAAGATGGATGTAGAATTAAAGGATGCTGCTGACCGTTACCAGCTTCTTGAAGAAGAAGACCGGGCGAAGGCGACGGACTTGGAGAAGGCCCGGGTGGCTGCCAAGGAAGCCCGCTCCAAAAATAGAGCGATGAAGGAGGAGCTGAATCAAGCTGTAGATATCGTGTCTGGGAGCCCTTATTGTTGCGGACTAAGTTCGGAGATCCGAAGTATGCTCCTTTGGGCCGACTATGGAGTTCTGCGGACGAGTACATGGATTTGGCTGCAAGTGATGCTGATGCAGCCGAGTACTTCAAGGGTCAAAAAGGTCCCGAAGTGGAGAAGCTGTTCTGGTCACAATTTCACGCTCCAGTCCGTCCACTGCTGCTGAATGAGCGATTGACTGGTTGGGCCAAGCTCCATAGGTTGTCCGGACTTGCCATGAGGTCTGTTGTGGATCACCTATGGCCGGGATGGCCAAGGCCGAGTAGCTACTTTAGCTTGGTACAACAATTCCTTGAAGTTGTGCCACACATCGATGCTGTAAAGAGATCAGCGTGCATAGAAGGTGCGTGGATGGCCCTTGCCCGTGTCAAAACATACTGGGCGGAGATGGAGGCCACCACTGTTGCGGCACAGGGTTCGGCCATAGGCCGAGTGGCTGCCGAGCACTACTTTGAAGAAGTCCTTGAAGGCGCTCATTCGATCGAGGCTTAGTGCTCGAAGAATATTATTTTCCAGTGACATGTAGTCCCATTGTACAAACAATGTTTTTCTGAATTAATCAAGGTTGTATTTATACTTTTTCCCGAATGTACTATGATGCCTCCTGTGCGGCCGTTTATGTATATATGTATATAACCTGAAAGTTTGCAGTTGTCGGCTTCCGCACCCACGCATATAATGCAGTGGTGTTCGCAAAAGATGCATATCCACACTTGATCCAACGTCTTGGTCCGTTAAGGAGGTGATAGCGTAGCGAACGAGGCAATCGGACTATATTGCTTTAACACTTTCACTTAGCCATAGGAGTTTGACAGTGGGGCTACTATATAGCCCCTAGTACTTCTGCGCTCGTCCGAATAAGGTGCGCGTACATACATGACCAGGAAATGGTCCTTCGTTAATGTGGAGGAATCTCGAAGATTCCGATTAGTCATCGAGTGGTTGACCAGTCACTCGCTATATCATGATAGTCAATTTTCGGCTTTCTCTACTGAGGTGCTCGTCCGGATGAACCAGGGCACAATCGCAGTAGTTCTCCAGTGCTACCTTAGCCGATATAACGGAATGTAAGGTACCAAAACGTGGGAGCCGGGCAAACCCAACATTTGACGAAAGACATGATTCGGAGCTGATGCATATAGGGCCAAACTCGTGACGCCGAACACTCCCAAAGGTGTTTGGTCTTTATAACATATACCGGGCTAAACAATGCCCTTTATAAGAAACCCCTTGTGTCCAAGTACGTGCGAAATCCTGGCGTGGCCACATGCCAATAACGCCGACATCCTTCTCGGTTGTGTGGAGTATCCGGAGGATGTGAGCAACAAGCGACAGTAAAAAAAGGTTTACGCAGGGCCTTAATCTAAAAACAAACCTTTTGGCGGGTCCCTGTTGCACGTCTGCGCCTCTGTCTCCGTTGTGCCATGTCCTAGACGGGTGTAGCACGATTGTAACCTGCAAAAGGAAAGAATTTAGGTGAAAGTTGCCGTGCCGAAAAGAAGAATGAGTTATCAGAATTCCAGAGAAGCCTAGTTGAGCCGGGCTGGCTCTCATTACACGCGGGAAGTCCCTGGTATCGTTTTATGAGTGCTCGAAAACCAATCTCATGTATGTATGATGGAACGCCGGACTCGTCTAACCATGTCCGTGGTCTTGACGACCTGCCATTTTTTTGGTTGGTGAGGCCGACTAGTGTGCGGCTGTTAGAGCCGCCGCGTCCTCTTCTGTACGTGGAGAACGGTTGGTAATTCCGCTAACTGTAATGACACCTCATGGACCGGGCATCTTGAGCTTGAGAAAAGCATAATGCGGTATTGCCTTAAAACGAGCGAAAGCCGCCCTTCCGAGTAGTGCTTGAAAATCACTTCGGAATGGAGCGATGTGAAAAGTAAACATTTCATTTCGGAAGTTATCGGGAGAACCGAATACCACCTCTAGTAGTAGATAGCCCATGCAGTGGGCCTCTTGGCCTGGTATTACTGCCTTGAAGGTATTATTACTGTGGCTTATTTGTGTCGGGTCTATCCCCATTTTGCGGACTGTGTCCTGATATATCAGATTGAGATCACTGCCGCCGTCCATGAGGACCCTTGTGAAATGGTACCCGTTTATTATTGGGTCTAACACCAAGGCCATCAGTCCTTCGTGCCGGATATGTGTATCGTGATCCCTACGATCAAAAGTGATCGGGCAGGCCAACCAAGGGTTGGACCTATGGGTGACGTGCTCTATGGCGCGTGTGTACCGGAGTGCGTGATTGCTTCTCCTCCTTGTCACATGGATCACGTTTACTGTTTTAACCTCCGGTGGGAACTTTTTCCGACGCCCGGCACTTAGCTGGTGAGGTTCATCCTCGTCTTCGCTTGGTGTCTCTTCCCCTTTGTGTTCGGCGTTTAGCTTTCCGGCCTGCTTGATGACCCAACATTCTTTGTGGGTATGATTTGCAGGTTTGTCTAGGGTGCCGTGAATCTGACAAAGTTTGTCAAGAATTTTGTTTAGGGAAGATTGTCCTTTTCTGCTGCCTTTGAAAGGCTTTTTCATCTGACCTGGTCGGGAGCCTCTGAATCCGGCGTTTATCGCCGTATTATCTGGGCTACCTTCTTTATTTTGACGCTTTTTTTTGTTGCATCGTGATTTACCATTGCCATCCCTTACTTCGGATGTTCTTGGGTCACTGGTGCTGCTACGGGCCAACTAGCTGTCCTCGCCCGCACAAAAGCGGGTCATGAGGCTTGTTAGGGTTGCCATTGTTCTCGGTTTTTCTTGACCGAGGTGTCTGGCGAGCCATTCATCTCGGACGCTATGTTTAAAAGCTTCTAAGGCTTCGGTGTCCGGAGAGTCGACTATTTGGTTCTTCTTGGTGAGGAACCTATTCCAAAGCTTTCGGGCAGACTCTCTGGATTGTTGGATTATATGACTTAGATCGTCTGCATCCGGAGGTCGGACATAAGTCCCTTGAAAATTGGCCCGGAAAGCGTCCTCGAGCTCCTCCCAACTTCCAATTAAGTTTTTAGGGAGGCTTTTCAGCAAGTGCCTAGCTCGCCCTTTAAGCTTGAGGGGCAAGTATTTGATGGCATGGAGATCGTCTCCACGAGCCATATGAATATGGAGGATGAAATCCTCTATCCAGACTCCAGGGTTTGTGGTTCCGTCGTATGCCTCTATGTTCACCAGTTTGAATCCTTCTGGGAATGCGTGATCTAGCACCTCATCAGTGAAACATAGTGGGTGTGTGCGGCACCCCTGTATTGGGATGCGCCATAGTGTTCGGACGATTGTAGTATTCGGTGTTGGTTGTGTACCGTAGCACGCTTCCTAGATCCATAGATAGATCTGGTCATGCCGGATTTTTGACGCAAGTTCTCACATAGAACGCATGTTGACTTATGCGTGATTTTGTTAGCCGCTCTATCGCGTTCACATGGTGGTGGATCCCGCCGGTTGGCCATATAGCTTATCGGCCATATGGGCTCTAGGGTCTCATCATCGAATTCCAGTAATAGCTTGCACTTTGGATAGCTATTTGGGTGGTAGCTTCTACCATACTTTGTTACTTTGTTCCACTTGCTGTTGAGCGTATCTTGTGCGACCTTGAGCCTTTGCTTCTGTTTTTTCAGGCTTCTCGCTGTGGCAGTAAGCCTTCTGCGGAGGTTTTCTTGCTCCAAGTGTGTTTCCAGGACGATGGGTACATCTTCGTCTGGACTGTTGTCTTCCCTAGACGGGGATTGATGAGGCTTATCTTCGACGTCATCGTGTTCGAATGTCGTATCCATACTATGTTTGCAATTTGCTTCTTTATCATTTTCTGCTACCGGGGTGGTGCAGTTGTCATCTTTTCCGGAGTCGCGTGGACTATTGTTATCGCTATTTTTGCTATGGCGGGACCTAGGGCGGCACCGCTGATGTCGGCGCTTGGGTTGCTTCTTGGAGGGGTCATCCTCCGCTTTCTCGTCGCCATTGGCTTCGTTGGGGGCGTCCACCATGTACACGTCATGTGATGAAGTAGCTGTCCAGCGCCCTGTGGGCGGTGGTTCCGGTTCATCTCCGGCTTCGTCGTCCATACCGTCGAAGTCTTCGGAGCCGAGGTCGAGCATATCGGTTAAGTCGTTGACAGTGGCTACTAAGTGGGTTGTGGGTGGGCAGCGAATTTCTTCGTCCTGCGCATCCCATTCTAGCCGGACATAGTTCGACCAAGGTTCTCCTGACAGGGAGAGAGACCTTAATGAATTTAGCACATCTCCAAAAGGTGAGTGCTGAAAGATATCCGCGGAGGTGAACTCCATGTTCGGCGCCCAGTTGGACTCGACGGGCACGGATACGAGCGGCTCGGAGTCTGTGGCTGAAGATGAATCCAGTGGTCCGGCAACACGGCTCTCATAAGGGGTGAAGTCAGTATCCGGCTCTATCACCGCTAAGAGTGCGGCCTCCATGGTGGGGTCCATCCCTCCGCTCTTGGATTGCGCGACTTGTTCTAGGTTAAAAACCGGAGTAGCTGCGGATGCGATCTCCTGAACACCGCCCGATGGTAGAGTTATGTCTTGCTCGTTGTGACTACGTGGCGCGTCCGGCATGGGCTCGAATCCGTCGAAGATCACGTCTTTGCGGACATTGGCCGTATAGTTCAAGTTTCCAGATCTGACCTGATGGCCAGGGGCGTACACTACTAGGAAAAGGCCTACTAATGGCGCACCAATTTTGCCTACTAATGGCGCATCACTGGTGCGCCATTACTAGCACGCCACTAGTAATTTTTACTAATGGCGCACCACTGGTGCGCCATTAGTATCTGGTATACTAATGGCGCACCACTAGTGCGCCATTAGTATAGGCCACGGTGGGCCATTAGTATAGGCCACTGGTGCGCCATTAGTATAGGCCATGGTGCGCTATTAGTATTTTTGAATTTTGAAGGCGGGAAAATAGTAGTGGCGCACCGTCTAACCCCCACTGTGCGCCATTGCTATTTTTGAATTTTGAATTTGGATCTGGATCGTGATTTTTTTGCCCATTTTTTGCTAGATTTTTTTGCTTGTTTTTTGGCACGATATTATTTCAAATTTTGTTCCTGTTTTTGGATCTTGTATGTTTTTTTGCCGTGTTCTTTTGCCGGAGAGGAGTTCGCCGGAGAGGAGGAGGAGGTCACCGGAGAGGCGCTCGCCTACGTCGCCGGAGAGGAGGAGGTCGCCGCAGAGGAGTTCACCGAAGCATCGCCGAAGAGGAGTTCACCGAAGCATCGCCGGAGAGGAAGGAGAAACCATGAGGGAATGGGAGGAGAGGAGGGAGGAGGAGCTCACCGAAGAGGAGGGAGGAGAAACCGTGAGGGGAGGGGAGGGGAGGGGAGGAGAGGAGGGAGCAGGAGGTTCCCGGAGAGGAGGAGGTCGCCGGAGAGGAGGAGGAGGTCGCCGGAGAGGAGAAGGAGGTCGCCGGAGAGGAGAAGGAGGTCGCCGGAGAGGAGGAGGAGGAGGTCGCCGGAGAGGAGGAGGGTAGTATGGTGGAGGAGAGAAGGGAAGATGGAGTGGAGGAGAGGAGGAGATGGAGTGGAGGAGAGGAGAGGAGGAGATGGAGTGGAGGAGAGGTGGAGTGGAGGTGGAGTGGAGGAGGTGCGCCCAGCCATATATACGACATAGTAATGGCGCACCGTGGGCAGGTGCGCCATTACTAACTTTTTTTATTTTTTTTGATTTATTTTGAATTTTGAAGGCGGGAAGATACTAATGGCGCACCATGGGCAGGTGCTCCATTAGTAACTTTTTTTATTTTTTTGACTTATTTTGAATTTTGAAGGCGGGAAGATACTAATGGCGCACCATGGGCAGGTGCGCCATTAGTAACTTTTTTTATTTTGTTGATTTATTTTGAATTTTGAAGGCGGGAAGATACTAATGGCGCACCATGGGCAGGTGCGCCATTAGTAAGTTTGAATTTTTTTGAATTTTTTTGCCTCTCCAGATCTTAAAAGCCCCGTATCTTTTTTCTGTTAGGTTTTTGAGGATTTTGAAAATGTTTAACGGGGTTCCCCCCCCCCCATTAAATTCGGATGTAACTTTTCGAGTAGATGATTTTTCATATAAAAAACTTTTTCTTCCAAGTTCGTACGCAAAAGTTATGCCCATTTTTACAAATTCTCGAGAGATTTTGCAAAAAAGTCGAAAATTCATGTTTGTAAATTTTGCTAACAACTAGACCACATATCACATGGGAATCTTATTTTCTTTTATTTTTTGACATTTCTATCATTTTCTTTTATTTTTTTGAAACTGAAAAGGCAGTCCACCGGGAGGGGGGGGGGTGCATTCGGGCGAATGTTTGGGCCAAGTTACTAATGGCGCACCGTGGATGTGGTGCGCCATTACTAGTAACTAGTAATGGCGCACCACTCCCACGGTGCGCCATTAGTAGTTTTGAAAAAATTAAAAAAAAATTTACTAATGGCGCACCGTGGACGTGGTGCTCCATTAGTATTTGCACACTAATGGCGCACCAACACATGGTGCGCCATTAGTATATAGTAATGGCGCACCACATGTCTGGTGCGCCGTTAGTGTCAATTCCATCTATAGCCCTTTTCCTAGTAGTGGTAGCTCTCAATCTGCTCCAGATGGCCAAGCGAATTGGCCCGCAGTGCAAAGTCGCCGAATATGAAGATCTGTCCGGGGAGGAAAGCCTCACCCTGGACCGCATCGCTAGCGATGATCGAAGGAGCCATCGAGCCTTGTGGTGACGACACACAGGAACTCTTAATGAAAGCACCAATGTCGGTGTCAAAACCGGCGGATCTCAGGTAGGGGGTCCCGAACTGTGCGCTAAGGCGGATGGTAACGGGAGGCAGGGGACACGATGTTTACCCAGGTTCGGGCCATCTTGATATAGGTAATACCCTACGTCCTGCTTGATTGTTCTTGATGATATGAGTATTACAAGAGTTGATCTACCACGAGATCGGAGAGGCTAAACCCTAGAAGCTAGCCTATGGTATGATTGTATGTTGTCCTACGGACTAAAACACTCCGGTTTATCTTGACACCGGAGGTGGCTAGGGTTACACAAGGTCGGTTACAAAGGAGGAGATATCCATATTCGTATTGCCTAGCTTGTCTTCCACGCCAAGTAGAGTCCCATCCAGACATGGGACGAAGTCTTCAATATTGTATCTTCATAGTCCAACAGTCCGGCCAAAGGATATAGTCCGGCTGTCCGGAGACCCCCTAATCCAGGACTCCCTCATTCATCCTCTCTCATATATAGTGGATAAACTCCCTCACTGATTTTTTTGACCTTCGTTAATGTTGCCTTGATAGACTTAAAGTCAAGCCGAAATGTCGTTTAATTATTTTTCGAGAAAATCCAGGCCACTCGATATTTCCTACATATTCTATCACAAGTCATGCCAGAATTCATGGAAAAATCCGGCATGACCTTCGAAGTAGGGAAAAATTGGCTTTACGCAAAAAATTTAACCATAGAGCTTTCCACTAGCCAAATATGCATATAGTATAGTTGTTGCATTCCATTACTCTCTATGTGTTACCTTGCCAGCATATTCCATGTGTTGACCCGTTTTCAGGCTGCAACGTTAGTGTTGCAGACTTTTCAGACGACGATTGAGGAGTTTTAGGTCGTGGTTCTATACTCAGTGATGCCGTTGGAGTTGATGGACTCACTTCTCTTCCAAGCCTTCCGTTGTTATCGTTATTAGATGGCCTTAAGCCAAATTTATTGTAATAAGTTCTCTTTTGAGACACTCGATGTACTAAGTGTGTGATTGCTACTCTGCTATAAATCCTCCGAGTACTGTGTGGTGTCAGCATTACTGATCCAGGGATGACACCGGGGCACAGAGTTCAGACTGTTTGAGGTCTGGTTGCTACAAAGATGGTATCAGAGCACACGCTGACTGTAGGACACGACCACTAAGCTAAAGACCTAGATCACTACTCACTCTCTTCTCTTCTGACTTCTCATCTTTTCTACTCTTTAGGATGGCGGATGCAAGGAACAAGTTCACCCAACCAGATGAGGATACACCCTTTGGACGCCACTTGAAGGAAGTCACTAGATACCTGAACATAGGAATACCAAGCTTCACGGGAACCTACAACACCACCTTACCTGAAGAAGAGCGCTGGATGATTCAAGTTCAAGTTCCAGGAAGGACGTTCATGCCAGTCACTGAGCCCATAGAGTTTTCTTTTGATGCACCAAATTGGAGTCTAGGAAAGAGTATGGCAGCTCACATCGCCATGGGACGCATTGGAGAAGTCTACCGGAAGTATCTCAAGGATACTATCTACCAGATTTGTGGGCGCCGAGATGAACACTGGGAGATGATCAGCACCAGGAAAGATAGGTCAATTGCAGCTTTTATTCAGGAGTTAAATCAACAAATTCGACGACAGGAGAATCAGATGTGCGCCGACATGATAAATCTGAAGAAGGCTAAGACTAGAATCAAGGAATTGGAGGAAGAACTCAAGGGTACACGTGAAGGTTATGAAGAAGAAATTGAAGTATTGGTGGAGTAGAATGACGACCTGATCAAGAAGATTGGAATATTTATGGGAGGCCCGACACCAGTAGATGAAGACGAAGAACCCAAGGAGATTATCCCGGAAGACTACATCATCATTGACGGCACCGACTCGGAACAAGATAGTAGCAATGATGATTATGTTGATGAAGTAGGAGCAGATATCATGGAGTCTACAACCGTAGAATATTTCTAGTAGACCACCTCATCAGTAGTAGTAGTCCACCATGTAAATTTAGTAGTCCGAGCACTTTGCGATAGTTAGATCGATTGTATGCCCTTGTTTGATTGATTGAAGTGAATTGTTTGCTTTTACCTCATGTGCATATGGGTAGTGTTTTCTCTTTAGACCCCCTCTATTCTTATATCTCATCTTTTCTAAACCCTCAGATGCCTCTGAGACGTGACCCCGGATTTGCCTTCCTCCGGAGCTCACCCAGTTGATCCAGCAGCAGAACACCCTGATGCAGTTGCTAGTTCAGAATCAGAATCAGGGGAACAACAACAACAACCCACCACCCCCACCACCACCTGTTGACCACTTACCCCTTTTCTTAGGCTGAATCCACCGGTGTTTTCCAGTAGCACCGAGCCGATAGTAGCAGATGATTGGCTCCGCAAGACAGCTAGGGAGTTGACCACAGCAGGATGCACAGATGCGGAGAAGGTGAAGTTTGCCGCACATCAGTTAGAAGGACCCGCAGCATCCTGGTGGGAGAATTTCACAGCCACCTTCCCAGTCGACACTGTCACATGGGACCAGTTTCAGCAGGCTTTTCGTACTGCCCATGTTTCAGCAGGAGCAATGGCCATGAAGAAGCGTGAGTTTCGTAACATGCGCCAAGGAGGACGGACAGTTGGCCAGTATGTGGAGGAGTTTAGTAAGCTAGCACGTTATGCCCCAGATGACGTTGCTACGGATGCAGCTAAGTAGGAGAAATTCCTGGAAGGATTGAATGATGAGTTGAGTATGCAGTTGATGGTAGCCACCTTCAACAACTACCAGGAGTTGGTAGATCGTGCTCTTATGATTGAAGGGAAGCAGCAGCAAATTGAGAACCGCAAGAGGAAGTATGGACAAGGAAAGTATAATTCAAGAGCTCAGCAGAAGCCTCGCTTTACCCCTAGACCGGGAGGACATTTTCAGCATACCCATGGAGTAGGTAGCACGCACAATCAAAATGGCACCAAGATTGGTAATGGGAATGGAGGAAGCAATGGCCATAACCCCAGCACCCCATCAACCCCAGCCAAGAAGGACTTGAGCCACGTCACTTGCTATACGTGTTCGAAGCCAGGACATTACGCAAATGAGTGTCCTGAAGGCCAAAACGGAAATGAAAGTTCTAGAAAGAAGCCGAACCCTTTTAACAGGGGACAGGTG
Organism: Triticum urartu; assembly: GCF_003073215.2. Lineage (NCBI taxonomy): Eukaryota > Viridiplantae > Streptophyta > Magnoliopsida > Poales > Poaceae > Triticum > Triticum urartu. The sequence continues at coordinate 471,099,944 of NC_053023.1, forward strand.
AACCACGTTAATGTGGAGGAGGTTAAAGCTCAGCCCGATGCAGTAATAGGTAAGTTTTTGGTTAAGTCATTTACTGCACTCGTTCTTTTTGATACTAGAGCATCGCATTCATACATCTCAAGGGGATTTGTGGATAAGTATAACCTACCAACCCAAGCCCTTAGGTCACCCATGTTAGTAACCTCGCCAGGAGCAGAGTATGTGGCTAGTCTATGGTGTGATCGGTTACCATTAAGGATTGGTAACTATGTTTTTCCCTCAGACCTAATAGTATTGGAATCTCAAGGATTGGATGTGATATTAGGCATGGATTGGTTATCAAAGTATGAAGGGAATATTGATTGTGCTAGTAAGTCAATTTTGCTTACCACACCAGAAGGGAGAAGGATCAAGTATGTATCCCGGCATGTGCCAAACAGGACACAAGTAAATTCCTTATCAGGAGTTGTGCAGGAGGAAGTACCAGTGGTAAAGGATTTTCCTGATGTATTTCCCGAAGAGTTGCCAGGCATGCCACCGGATAGAGACATTGAGTTTTTGATTGAGCTTTTGCCAGGCACTGGGCCATCAAAGAGACCATATAGGATGCCCGCAAAAGATTTGGTGGAAATTAAGAAGCAGATTAAGGAGTTACAGGATAAGGGATATATTCGCCCAAGTTCTTCGCCTTGGGGATCACCAGTACTTCTAGTGGAGAAGAAGGATGGATCGTTAAGAATGGTTGTTGATTATCGAGGATTGAATGAAGTAACAATCAAGAACAAGTACCCACTACCAATGATCAACGATCTGTTTGATCGATTGCAAGGAGCTAAAGTATTTTCCAAGATCGATTTGCGATCAGGATACCACCAGTTGAAGATTCGAGAACAGGATATTCCGAAGACAGCTTTTACCATCAGGCTTCGGACTGACTAACACGCCTGCCTATTTTATGAACATGATGAACAAAGTGTTTATGGAGTTTTTGGATAAGTTCGTCGTAGTGTTCATTGATGATATCCTGGTATATTCGAATAATGAAGAGGAGCATAAGGAGCATTTGCGTTTGGTACTTGGCAAGCTCAGAGAACATCAATTATATGCCAAGTTCAGCAAATGTGAGTTTTGGTTGAAGGAAGTAGGATTCCTCGGACACGTTATATCCGGAGAAGGTATAGCAGTAGATCCCGCTAAAGTTGAAACCATGACCAAGTGGGAAGCCCCAACCACCGTTGGAGAGATCCGGAGTTTTCTTGGACTCGCAGGATACTACCGGAGGTTTATTGAGAATTTCTCAAAGATCGCGAAGCCTATGACGGAGTTGTTGAAGAAGGATACTAAGTTCAAATGGACTGAGGAGTGTGAGGCAAGTTTCCAGGAGTTGAAGAAACGCTTGGTTACCTCACCAGTGTTGATTTTGCCAGATTAGACCAAGGATTATGAGGTGTATTGCGACGCTTCACGTCGAGGACTTGGAGCAGTGCTTATGCAGGAAGGGAGAGTTGTTTCGTATGCCTCAAGACAGCTGAAGCCCCATGAATTGAATTATGCCACGCATGATTTGGAGTTAGCAGCCGTAGTGCATGCATTGAAGACATGGAGACATATCCTCATTGGAAATCATTGTGAGGTGTACACGGATCATAAGAGTTTGAAGTACCTTTTCACGCAGAAGGAGTTGAACCTCAGACAAAGGAGATGGTTGGAGCTCATCAAGGATTATGATATGAGATTGCATTATCATCCCGGGAAGGCTAATGTAGTAGCTGATGCATTAAGCCGCAAGAGCCATGTCAATACGTTAATGATGGGAGAAATACCCAAGGTGTTAGCAGAAAATCTTCGTGAACTATGTTTGGAAATAGTTCCGAGAGGCTATGTAGCAGCGTTGGAAATTCAGTCAACCTTGATGGATAGAATCAGAGAAGCTCAAAAAACTGACAAAGAGATTGCTGCTATAAAGGAGAAACTGAGCAAAGGAAAAGCTAAAGGATTTCGTGAGGATGAGCACGACACCCTATGGTTTGAAGACCGTGTTTATGTACCCAATGACCCAGAGATCAGGAAGTTGATTCTGCAAGAGGCACATGATTCACCGTATTCGATTCACCTAGGAAATACCAAGATGTATTTGGATTTGAAGGATACTTTCTGGTGGACTGGAATGAAGAAGGATATTGCGGAGTATGTAGCAGTTTGTGACGTATGTCAGAAAGTAAAGGCAGAGCATCAGAAGCCAGCAGGATTGTTGCAACCATTGCCGATACCCGAATGGAAGTGGGATAAGCTAGGCATGGATTTTATCACGGGATTACCAAGGACTCGTTCAGGCTATGACTCGATTTGGGTTGTAGTTGATCGATTGACGAAGGTAGCTCATTTCATCCCAGTAAAGACCACTTACACCAGTGCTAAGTTGGCAAAGATATACATGACCAGGATCGTATGTTTGCATGGAGTTCCGAGGAGCATCGTATCAGATAGAGGAACCCGGCATGAGACTTTGGGTACTAGGCTAGAATTTAGTACAGCTTTTCATCCGCGGACAGATGGACAGACCGAGAGAGTCAATCAGATTTTGGAGGATATGCTGAGAGCTTGTGCGCTAGATTATGGATCTGGTTGGGACGATAATTTGCCATATGCATAGTTCTCTTACAATAATAGCTATCAGACCAGTTTGAAGATGGCACCTTTCGAAGCTCTATACAGAAGGAGGTGCAGGACACCGTTGTCATGGGACGAAGTTAGAGACCGCCAGTTATTTGGACCAGATCTGATTAAGGAGTCTGAACAGAAGTTGAAGTTGATTCGCGATAGGCTCAAGGTAGCCCAGACCAGGCAGAACAGCTACGCAGATTCTAAACGCAAGGAGACAATTTACGAAGTCGGAGACAGAGCTTATCTTCGAGTATCCCCACTTCGAGGGATTAAGCGCTTTGGAGTTAAGGGGAAGTTAGCGCCACGATTTGTAGGGCCATATCGAGTTTTGGAGCGTATGGGAGAAGTGGCCTACAAGTTGGAATTGCCAGAAGGATTGATAGGAGTTCATGATGTGTTCCACGTTTCTCAGTTGAAAAAGTGTCACGCAGAGATGGCTGACATACCTTTGAGAGACACAGTGCCATTGGAAGCAATTCAGTTGGATAACAATTTGACCTATGAGGAAAAACCAGTCAAGATTCTTGAGTTTGCCAGCCGAGTTACTCGCAGCAAGGTTATCAAGTTTTGCAAAGTTCAGTGGAGCCACCACACGGAGGATGAAGCCACCTGGGAGCGAGAGGAAGATTTGCTCAAAGACCACCCTCACCTATTTTCTAGCCAACCCGAATCTCGAGGGCAAGATTCATCTTAAGGGGGGTAGGTTTGTAACATCCCAAATTTTTAATTTGGAATGTTATACATTAGGTCATCATGCATATCATATTTTATTTTGCTTTTGGTTTTGATCCTAGAAAATCCCAAGCAACTCAAGGACCCACGGAGAGAGTTGGGGATTTCGTTATTTACATATTTGAGTTTTCTCAAATTTTGTAAACAGGATCATTTGATTTTATTTATTTTATCATCAATTATTTCTATTACAAAAATATGAGAGAGGGAATAAAATGACTTTCCCAAAATATAGAAATATTGAGGATTTAATAAAAAAATCAAATAAGTCTTATTTCGTAGTTTTTCGGTGTTTTTATTTGAATTTAGGAAAAATGCGCGTTTTTTCAAAGTTGTAGTTTGGGCCCAGATAAATGCTCACTTTATCGGGCTTGATTTTGGAAACCCGGGAAAATTTATTTCGTGATTTTTGGAGTCCGTTTAGTATTTCTTTTTATTTTTCTTCCGAGAGGAATTATTTAAAAAAAACGCGGAACCGACTATGGGCCGTACTCGGCCAGGACATGGCCGGCCGAGGCCTTTATAAGCCACCGCCCCAGCCCGAGAGAGCCCAGCCGCCCAGCCTCGAAACCCTAGCCCCAGCCGCCGCCGCTGCCCCGTCGCCGATCCGCCGAAGCCGCGCGTCGCCCGAGGTTCGCCGCCCTCGAAATCCGTGCCATTTTAAAAAAAAAAATCTATTCGTCGTTTTTCTTTTACGTCGGATTTTCCACGGTTATTTTCTGATCGCGATTTCTGATCCGATTTTCGTTTTAGTATAACTTTTCGCCCGTTTATCGGAATCAGGCGATTCAAGCGCCTGGAGTTTCGTCTCAAAACCCTCTTTCCGAATAACCAACTTAAACAAGTTTTTGCTACTGTAAAATTTGCCTTAGATCCAGATTACTAGAACGAAGTTGTTTTCTTTCGCCGTCTGACTTCTTTTGCTTCGTTCGATTTGATTGTTTTTGCAAACCAGGGTTCTTAAGTTGAACTTTCTGGTTAGATCTTCTATTTGAGTTTTACCCGTGCATTAGATGAGTACTTATTGTATGCTTGTTTGTTTGTCTGCGATAGAATACCCGGAGTGCGCCACCTGTTACTTCGAATCTCTAGGTTTCGCGGATCATCAGCAAGGCAAGTAACACTTTGATCATACCTTTTCTGCAACCCAGTTTTATTGCATTAGATCAATCCTCACACATTGCATGATTAGGATCTAATTAAATTGTGGGATGGGAAGTAGATGAGGTAGTACCTATTACCTGTTTATTATCAAACCTTTGGGAGTTACTTCTACGTTTACTTATTATGCCATGCTATGCTAGTAGACGTGGATTGGGTGAGTGATATCCATGACAGATGTGAGATTGTTAATTAAGGGTTTATCTAAGGTGGCAACCTAAACACACATCTGGGTGGATTGAGGCACCTGGGTATCCCAGGACATGCCTATTTTTCTTTTGGACCGCCACCCAGGCTCAAAGGGATCATGAGATTATTCATACTAGAAACTTCCGTGTGCAGCCACAAGCCATTATGGGCTCTGGCATAGTTGATTAAGTTGTGCGAACTCTTACAGTGGTAGACTAGCAGATGTAGGGGATGTAGGTGGTACGGTCTACCCGATCGTAAGGTGCTAGCGCTTCTGAAAGACTATGTCTTGGTCATCCGTTTCTCAAACACCATGTAGTGCGAGAAATCCAACGGAGGCGATCGAGTCTTGTCGGGAAAAGTGCGCAAACCTCTGCAGAGTGTATAAACTAATCATGGTTAGCCGTGTCCCCGGTTATGGACATCTTGAGTATCTAGTACCTGGATTATCATGTGAATCTCAACATGTTACTCTAAAATTAATTTTGTTGGGTTTAATGATGTTATTTAATTGGGATTGAGAATGCTGTCAACCATTCTCAATGTTTAACAACCACCATCATAGTAATTAAATTTATTCCTTTGAAGTAGGGAAAAATTGGCTTTACGCAAAAAATTTAACCATAGAGATTTCCACCCGCCAAATATGCATATAGTATAGTTGTTGCATTCCATTACTCTCTATGTGTTACCTTGCCAGCATATTCCATGTGTTGACCCATTTTCGGGCTGCAACGTTAATGTTGCAGACTTTTCAGATCACGATTGAGGAGTTTTAGGTCGTGGTTCTATACTCAGTGATGTCGTTGGAGTTGATGGACTCACTTCTCTTCCAAGCCTTCCGCTGTTATCGTTATTAGATGGCCTTAAGCCATATTTATTGTAATAAGTTCTCTTTTGAGACACTCGATGTAATAAGTGTGTGATTGCTACTCTGCTATAAATCCTCCGAGTACTGTGTGGTGTCAGCATTATTGATACAGGGATGACACCGGGGCACAGAGATCAGACTATTTGAGGTCTAGTCGCTACAGAGCCTTTCAGCAGACTCATAGAAGCTTCGTGCAAACCGCTTTCAGCGGAGGAAATCATTTCAATCACCGTACCCATTAGCATACGATGCGCTTCCAAGACAACAGCTTGCCCTAGAAGATCCTTCAGCGCGTCCGACCGCACACTATACGGACCCTTGCTGTCGCTCCCCTCAGGAGCCGGATACTGGGGATGCCGGGCAGCATAAGGGTTATCCTCTGGCCCTAGTGGATCCGTAGATACCCTTCGCGACGACACTTCAAGGACGCCCGCTTCTTGAGCTAGGGAGTCCGGGGGAGGCGTTTCGCTCTCGCTCATCGGTTGTTGTCAAGAAGGGCTGCGATCCGGACTACAATTTACAAGCATCGGTTATTGTCTTCGGAAGTAAGGTAGGATATCTTCACTATTAAGTTCTTTTTGATTACTTACAGCTTGGTAGAGGGCTCATCCCCGCGCGGACATTGTGCGGCAAGAATACCCTCCGAGGCAGGACCCTCTGGAAGAGATTTCTTCTCCCGTTTGGAAACCTTAGTTTCCGGATCTTCAGAGGTAGTCCTCTTCCTTCCCCGGGGAGAGAGAATGTTAGATTCTTCCCCTTGGTTATCCTCCCTCGTGGAGGTGCTCATTCCCTCGATTTTAATAGGTAGTGATGGAGGCCTGCTTTCGCCCTCTTTATTCCCCCCCCCTCTTCTTCCTTTGAGGGCACTAGACAAGGTGCTGGCTCGAGCATCTTTTCCAGCACCGGATTGTCCAAGCATTCAGGAGGGGGGCCAAACACCAGATCATCTTCGCCTTTGTTATCCAGTCCTAGTCAAAGAGCGATTCTTCAGAATTATGTCATGATAAGTAAAAGGACAGTGTGTTTGGCCATGAGATTACTTACTTGGGCAGCAGGGCGGTTGCAGCTCAGGCCCACGTCCTTGGTAGTGTCCGGACACTCTATTTGGGGTCCGAAGAAGGATTTGTACATCTCCTCGTGCGTCATGCCAAGGAAATGCTGAATAGTGCACGGTCCTTCTGGGTTGAATTCCCACATGCAGAGGGGTCGGCGTTTGCAAGGCTAGACTCGATGAACCAGCATAACTTGCATTACCATAACCAGACTGAAATCTCCCTTGAAGAGATATCGGATACGGCAATGCTGTATTGGCACGTCCTTGGCTGGACCCAAGCTCAGCCCCCTGCTGATCCATGACATCAGTTGTGGTGGAGGGCCCGAGCAAAAGGTGGGGGCAGCTACCCATTTGGCGCTTCGGGGAGCTGTGACGTAAAACCACTCCAGTTGCCACAATCCGGACACCGCTGGAAAGGAACCCGCTGGCAATGGAGCGTCAGCAATTTTGCTTATTAGAGCACCTCCGCACGCTGCGTACTGCCCCTCGACCATCTTCGGCTTCACATCGAAGGTCTTCAGCCACAGGCCGAAGTGAGGGGTAATGCAGAGGAAGGCCTCACATACGACGATAAATGACGAGATGTGAAGAAGGGAATCTGGAGCAAGATTGTGAAAATCCAGCCCATAATAGAACATAAGACCCCTAACAAAGGGATCCAGAGCAAGGCCTAATCCTCGGAGGAAGTGGGAGACGAACACAACGCTCTCATTGGGTTCGGGAGTAGGGACGACCTGCCCTCGGGCCGGCAGCCTATGCGAAATTTCGGCGGTCAGATATCTGGCCACCCTCAACTTCTTGATGTCCTCCTCCATGACGGAGGAAGGCATCCACTGGCCTTGAAGGCTGGATCGGTACATGATTGAAGGTCTGAAGCACCTAACCTGGGCTTTGGGTGTTAGAACTCGAGGCGGGGGAAGGATTCGATTGAGCACGGGAGGGAAGAAAGAAAAGCCTTGTCCCTTTATAAAGGGGATGAATATCAGGCGTCCTCCTCGTGGCCGTTTGAGACTTACCTAAGATCTTGGAGTCATACCAACATGCACGGTTTGGTTACCCACGTTTGTATTGATGAGAATCCCGTGATAAGGGGAACACGATCTCTGCTTTGACAAGACGTGTCAAGAAACCGCCTCGCGTTATGTGCGGTGTTGGTTAAAGAAAAACGGTTCAAATAATTACCGGGTCGTGGCGTGATGTCATGCTGCCAAATCGTGTCAGCAGATTAGATTTGTGGAAATATTATTCTCTCTATGGTGGTATGTGGAACTTATTTTACAGGGTCGGACACTATCCTTGTATTCAAACTCTTCTGTGGTGTATTCGGAGGAGGAACCCGCCTTGCAATGCCGAAGACAACACTGCGCGCTGGACTCATCGTCATTGAAGTCTGGTTCAGGGGCTACTGAGGGAGTCTTGGATTAGGGGGTCTCCGGACAGCCGGACTATATCCTTTGGCCAGACTGTTGGACTATGAAGATACATGATTGAAGACTTCGTCCCGTGTCCGGATGGGACTCTACTTGGCGTGGAGGGCATGCTAGACAATACGGATATGGATATCTCCTCCTTTGTAACCGACCTTGTGTAACCCTAGCCCCCTCCGGTGTCTATATAAACCGGAGGGTTTTAGTCTATAGGACAACATACAATCATACCATAGGTTAGCTTCTAGGGTTTAGCCTCTCTGATCTCGTGGTACATCAACTCTTGTAATACTCATATGATCAAGAACAATCAAGTAGGACATAGGGTATTACCTCTATCAAGAGGGCTCGAACCAGGGTAAAAATCTTGTCCCCTGCCTCTTGTTACCATCTGCCTTAGACGCACTGTTCGGGACCCCCTACCCGAGATCTCCCAGTTTTAATACCGACACCTACCTTGCAACTTAGTTAGTTCAATTTAGAACTGTCACGTGTGCTGAATTTGTGAGTTATGCCCGGTTTTCTATTGATGTAAGAACCGTTAATATGTTGACCTTGATATGATGTTAGCTGAGGCAATGAATATGAAGCGTTTTTTGTTATTATTATTATTATATCATAGAGGTAGCACACTCAATTGCTCTCACTATAGTATGTGTTAACAAAAATATGCAATCTGGTTTGTGAATAGCACACAGTTCATTGATGAAAGTCGTGTGCCGACCAAACCCTGCCCACGATCTAAGTCATGCTTTCTGATTGGCCAAAACCCAAACCCCACGGAATGTACGTCTGCACGGTTGAATGCTCTCAGATCGAACAGCGATCCTCATCCCTTTCGTCAGCACATGTAAATGTTTTCGAATAGCCCCTCCCAAAAAATGTTTTCAAATAGCACACGGTTCACACATGAAAGTCGTGTGCCTACCAAACCATGGCCAATGCCCCCCCTTTGATGCATGCGCGATCTAACTCGTGCGTTCTGATTGGCCAGAACCCAAACCCCACGGATTTTACGTCTGCACCGTTGGATGCTCCCAAATCGAACGACGATCCTCATCCCTTTTGAAAGCACATGCAGTTCCTGTTGTAATTTTATTTTTATGCACAAAATGCACGTTAATCTCAAAAATGTCTTAAAAATAGCTAACGATACCTGAAATGCGCCAGAAAATCAAACCCGTGGTATAATGGTGATTCCGCACCGTGGAAATTTTTATGATGCCAAACGATGAAGTCACCGGCCACAGGAATTTGAATTGACATGTCTCCTTTTCGAAACCACGATGTTTCATGTGAGATGCTCTAGTTTGGAAGGAGCGGTCATCAAAACTTGTGCCAAACTTTACCAATTTTTTTCCATAGGGTCGTGAGAGAATGCCACAGGAACACATCAATTTTGATGATGTCCGAACTCCATCTGAATTTCCTGTAATTAAAATAATAAGTAGTCCTAAGCTAGTAGCCACACCTCATGGCTGAAATGTTTGAAACTTCTCCCCGCTTCTCAAACAAATGGATGAAAACTCACAAAGCGACGCACAAATGATCTGTACACCTTCTTTGCTATAGGCTGATAGTAAGGGAGTATCATTGCTAGTATCATGGATGCCAACTAGGCAATTTTGATGATCTGTCATAGAATTAAATGAAGAAAGAGAGGGTTAAGTATCATATCATGAAACCATATCATAATAAATGATATGCTAGCTACTATGTGTCATGCATGACAATATAAATAAAGTACTACATATCATACTAGCTACTCTATGATACTATGCATTGGACTAGCCACAATGGGAGTAACTTCAGCAGTAACATCGAGTCGAACTCAACAAATTTGCTTATGTGGCAATGAGTTAATGAGGAGAGAGGTAGTTTGAGTAACTTAGCTAGTTACTGTAACATCACATGTCCCAATGCAATATGAGTCTATATAACCTAATAAATGAGGTTTTGCATGTTACCATACTTATGTCACTACCCACTATGAAAGGTAGTAACATAGTCTAGGGATATGTGTATGTTACTATTGTAATGTTACTCTCCATTGTGGCTAGTCTTAGGCTGGTCATAGTGGGGAGTAACTTAGACTAGTGTCATATGTATGACACTAGTATAATTTACTATCTTCATAGTGCAAAGTAACATAATAGTAGTGTCATAACTTGGTTCATTTATTAGCTTGTAGACTCATCCTTTCTCGGGAAGCAATATGTTACAGTAACATATTATATTACTCTAAACACCTCTCTCCTCATTAACTGCATGCCACATAAGCAAAATTTTCTTGGAGTTCTCTATGTAACTAGCTAAGTTACTCCCACTATGACTAGCCTTAGAGCAAGTACAATAGAGCAGTGACATAAGTAGGCTATAAGGAATAGAATAATATATATGTGCTTATTAGTTGGAGAGAAGAGAAGATGAGAGAGAAGAGAAGCGGGCGCTTGGTTAGTATAGGTAGCTGCAACACGAGACCCATGACACTTTGTGAGGATGTAAGGTGGGCCAACTATTGATAAACTAGTACGTATTTAAAACATATTATTGTACATGCCCGCTAAGAGGTTGGTTGTATATGACATGGCAACGTCTTATAACAGACCGTTGGCCGTATTATTAACCATGCTCTTAGTGAGGTAGCTAGTATATCATAGACTAGCTAGTATCATACTCCCCCCTTTCCGGTTTAGGCTGGTTGTAATGGTAGTATCATAAGCGGTATCATGCATGCCAACAAGATTTTCTGGATGATGTGGCACACAATTAATTGAGGAAAGAGAGGATGTGGTATCATATCATGTTACCGTATCATATTAAATGTTGTACTACTTTTTGTGATGCATGACAATTAATAAGGCAACCTAAGATACTAACTTATGATACTATGCATTACAGAAGTAGTATCATACACTAGTATATATCATATGCACGATACTATATATATGATACTCCCCATTACAACTAGCCTTATAGGGCCTAATTAAAAAATCTCACCAACCAAGGTAGATGGTGAGTGGTGGAATACTTTTTGTAGTTTGCAAAAACACCCAGTTAGTGCTTTTGTTGTCCTCAAAAAATTATGTTTTCCAATGTATTAATTGCAATACATGCACGCATATATAAAGTACATGCATTGGTCAACTATTTCTCTTACTACATGCATGCAATGATTTAATGCACCTTGGAATCTAAACATGTGATGGGGAACAACCAAATTGAGCCTTATAAAATGGAAAAACTAAAATTTTGAGATAAGCCTATAAACCGGAAAGGAGAGAGTATATATGCATGATACTAGTATATGATCGGTAATACCTCTGTAATGCGCGCATGCATAGTATCATAAGTTAGTATCTTAAGTTGTCCTATTAATTGCCATGCATGACACAAAGTAGTAAAACATTTCATATGATACGGTATCATGATATGGTTCCAAACCATTTCTTTCCTCATTTAACTGTGTGCCACATCATCCAAAAAGTCTAGTTGGCATGCATCATACCGCTTGATACTCTGATATTACGACCAGCCTTATTAGGGTGGCCATAGTGGGGGTATCATAGCTGGTATCATGCACTCGGGAATAGCAAATATGATGATGTGGTAAAGAAGCAGTAACATAGGTAGATACCATAACATATATATATAATAAATGTTATACTACTTTGTGTCATGTGTGGCCATAAATACGGTCATCTATGATATATACTACTCTATGATACTATATATGCACTATGAAGCTACGTATGTAGTATCATACACTAGTATCATATGCATGATACTATATATAGTATATGATACTCCCCACTATATAAGACTGGCCATAGTGGTGGTATCAGATAGCCAACGATGTTATGCACTCGGAAATAGCAAGTATGCTAATGTGGCAAAGAATTAAATATATAGAGAGGGTTAGAGTAACATATAGGTAGATACCGTATCATGTTAAATGCGATGCTAATTTGTGTAATGGATGGCAATAAATATGATCTATGATACTATACTCTATGTATTATACTATGCGCTATAATTAATTAAAGGTAGTATCATACACTAGTATCATATATATGGATGATACTAGTACATGACACTCTCCACTATGAGTAGCCTAAGTATATATAGCCTAACTAAAACACCCACATGTAGTTGTAGTAGGGTTTTTCACTTTAATTAATTATATATGAACTAAAATGCAATGCAAGGTAAGTGAAAAGGATGACTTAAACATAGCAGACAACTTGAAATGGGCCAAAACAATGTAGCTAGTAACTGACAATTTGTAGTCTGAAGTGTCGCATCTCCTTTTGGAAACTATGATCCTTCTTGTGAGATATCCCGGTATGGAAGGTGCGAGCTCCAAAACTTGTGCCAAACTTTACCATTTTTTATACATATAACAACAAGGCCTACGCCTCTGGCCGGTATGCAAGGTGAGAGCACGCGACAGTGACACAATGATTTTCATTATTTTCCGGACTCTATTATTCATTTCCTGAAATTAAAATACCAACAAGGCCTACGCCTCTAGCCGCACCCTGCGGCCGAACTGTTTGAAGTTTTTTCCCGTTTCTCACACAATGAATGAAAACTCGCAAAGTGACACACAAATGATCTTGCTGACATGCACGTGTAGTTGCGACTATATATATACACACCCAAATGAGATATTTTTTTGCATATTTATAGTTTGAGATTGCTAGCGAGGCCTGCCGCCTAGTAAAATGTACCAGAAAATCAAACCATAGGGTACAATCGTGATTTCTTACCGTGGAAAAACTTGGCGGCGAAACGATGAACTCATGTTTTCATTCGAACAAAAATATGATGTTAGGTAATGTAAATGTTTTCAAAGAGCACATGGTTTACTAACGAAAGCCATGTGTCCACTAAACCTTGACCGATGCCCCCCCATCTGCCACGCGCGCGATTTGAGTCGTGCGTTCTGATTGGCCAGAACCCAAACCCGACGGATCGTACGTCTGCACCGTGATTGAACGGCGATCCTCATCTCTTTCGACAGTGATACGTCTCCAATGTATCTATAATTTTTGATTGCTCCATGCTATATTATCTACTGTTTTGGACTATATTGGGCTTTATTTTCCACTTTTATATTATTTTTGGGACTAACCTATTAACCGGAGGCCTAACCCAGAATTGTTGTTTTTTTGCCTATTTCAGTGTTTCGGAGAAACGGAATATCAAACGGAGTCCAAACGGAATGAGACCTTCGGAAACGTGATTTTCTCATCAGATAAGATTTAGGAGACTTGGACCCTCCGTCAAGAAAGCCACGAGGCGGCCACGAGGGTGGAGGGCGCGTCCCCTGCCTCGTGGGCCCCTCGAAGCTCCACCGACGTACTTCTTCCTCCCATATATATCCACGTACCCCCAAACGATCGGGCACGGAGCCAAAAACCTAATTCCACCGTCGCAACTTTCTGTATCCACGAGATCCCATCTTGGGGCCTGTTCCGGAGCTCCGCCGGAGGGGGCATCGATCACGAAGGGCTTCTACATCATCATCCAAGCCCCTCGGATGAAGTGTGAGTAGTTTACTTTAGACCTACGGGTCCATAGTTAGTAGCTAGATGGCTTCTTGTGTCTTTTTGATCTCAATACATTGTTCTCCCACTCTCTTGTGGAGATATATTCGATGTAATCTTCTTTTTGCGGTGTGTTTATTGAGATCAATGAATTGTGGGTTTATGATCAAGTCTATCTATGAATAATATTTGAATCTTCTCCGAATTCTTTTATGTATGATTGGTTATCTTTGCAAGTCTCTTCGAATTATCAATTTGGTTTGGCCTACTAGATTGGTTGTTCTTGCCATGGGAGAAGTGCTTAGCTTTGGGTTCGATCTTGCAGTGACCTTTCCTAGTGACAGAAGGGGCAGCAAGGCATGTATTGTATCGTTGCCATCGAGGATAACAAGATGGGGTTTTTATCATATTGCATGAATCTATCCCTCTACATCATGTCATCTTTCTTAAGGCGTTACTCTGCTTTTAACTTAATACTCTAGATGCATGCTGGATAGCAGTCGATGAGTGGAGTAATAGTAGTAGATGCAGGCAGGAGTCGGTCTACTTGTCTCGGACGTGATGCCTATATACATGATCATACCTAGATATTCTCATAACTATGCTCAATTCTGTCAATTCCTCAACAGTAATTTGTTCACCCACCGTAGAATACTTATGCTCTTGAGAGAAGCCACTAGTGAAACCTATGGTCCCCGGGTCTCTTTCCCATCATATCAATCTCCATCACTTTATTATTGCTTTGCTTTTTATTTGCTTTTACTTTTTACTTTGCATCTCTATACCAAAAATACCAAAAATATTATTTATCATCTCTATCAAATCTCACTTTTGTAAGTGATCGTGAAGGGATTGACAACCCCTAAGCGTGTTGGTTGCGTTGAGCTATTGTTTTTGTGTAGGTACGAGGGACTCGCGCGTAGCCTCCTACTGGATTGATACCTTGGTTCTCAAAAACTGAGGGAAATACTTACGCTACTTTGCTGCATCATCCTCTCCTCTTCGGGGAAATCCAACGTAGTGCTCAAGAGGTAGCAAGAAGAATTTCTGGCGCCATTGCCGGGGAGTCTACGCAGAAGTCAACATACCAAGTGCCCATCACAATCCCTATCTCCCGCATTACATTATTTGCCATTTACCTCTTGTTTTCCTCTCCCCCACTTCACCCTTGCCGTTTTATTCGCCCTCTCTCTCTATCCTCCCTCTCTATTTGCCTCTTTTTGCCCGTCTATCTTTTTGTTTGCTTGTGTGTTATTTTGCTTGCTTGTCGCGATGGCTCTTCCTAGATTCGGTGATCTTCACCTTAAAAGGTTAGAGGAGATCGAAAACAACATCAGGAAGTTTATGGTTTTGCAATTTGAGCATAATAATTTATTTAGAAATGAGCTTAAGGAACAAAAAGGTTTTATCAGTTATATGAATAAAGAGCTTGATGATATGTCTAACGATTTTGATGGTATAAGATCCCAAATTGCTCGCCTTGAAAAATTAACTACTCAAATTTCGGATATGCAAGCTACCTTAGTCAATAAGATGGCCGCTAAACCGGATTCCTATGAAAATAATGATGAAGATCTAAAAGTTATTGATGTGTCCCCTATTAAATCTTTGTTTTGCAATATTAATCTTGATAATGATGGGACTGAATATGATCCACCTTTACCTAGAAGGCGTTCTAAAAATTTGGAGTATTTAGATCTTGATGATGAAATCGATAAAAGTGGGATTAAAAAGAAATAAAACCCTAGATGATGCTAAACCCACTATATTGGATTTCAAGGAATTTAATTATGAAAATTGCTCTTTGATTGATTGTATTTCCTTGTTGCAATCCTTGCTAAAAGCTCCTCATGCTTATAGTCAAAATAAAGCCTTTACCGAACATATCGTTGATGCCTTGATGCAATCTTATGAAGAAAAACTTGAGTTGAAAGTTTCTATCCCCAGAAATCATTATGATGACTGGGAACCTAGTATTAAAATTAAAATTAAAGATTATGAGTTTTATGCTTTGTGTGATTTGGGTGCTAGTGTCTCTACTATTCCCAAAACTTTGTGTGATTTGCTAGATTTCCGTGATTTTGATGATTGCTCTCTAAACTTGCATCTTGCGGATTCCACTATTAAGAAACCTATGGGAAGAATTAATGATGTTCTTATTGTTGCAAATAGGAATTATGTGCCCATAGATTTTATCGTTCTTGATATAGATTGCAATCCTTCTTGCCCTATTATTCTCGGTAGACCTTTCCTTAGAACGGTTGGTGCAATTATTGATATGAAGGAAGGGAATATTAGATTTCAATTTCCATTAAAAAAGGGCATGGAACACTTCCCTAGAAATAAAATAAAATTACCATATGAATCTATCATGAGAGCCACTTATGGATTGCCTACCAAAGATGGCAATACCTAGATCTATTCTTGCTTGTTATGCTAGCTAGGGGCGTTAAACGATAGCGCTTGTTGGGAGGCAACCCAATTTTATTTTTATTTCTTGATTTTTTTTATACTGTTTAGTAATAAATAATTTATTTAGCCTCTGTTTTTGTTGTGTTTTTTGTGTTTAATTAGTGTTTGTGCCAAGTAGAACCGTTGGGAAGACATGGGGAAAGTCTTGTTGAACTTGCTGTAAAAAACAGAAACTTTAGCACTCATGAGAACTGCTGTCATTTTTATTTGCGAAGTGATATTTAGTTAATTATTTTTTCAGATGATTAATATATAAATTCCTCACGTCCAGCAATTTATTTTCGAATTTTTGGGGTTACATATCTAGCGCTAGCTACAGATTACTACAGACTGTTCTGTTTTTGACAGATTCTGTCTTTCGTGTGTTGTTTGCTTATTTGGATGAATCTATGGCTAGTAAAATAGTTTATAATCCATACAGAAGTTGGAATACAGTAGGTTTAACACCAATATAAATAAAGAATGAGTTCATTACAGTACCTTGAAGTGGTCTTTTATTTTCTTTCTCTAACGGAGCTCACCAGTTTTCTACTTTAAGTTTTGTGTTGTGAAGTTTTCACGTTTTGGGTCAAGATTTGATGGATTATATAGAACAAGGAGTGGCAAGAGCCTCAGCTTGGGGATTCCCATGGAACCCCCAAGATAATCTAAGGACACCTAAAAGCCAAAGCTTGGGGATACCCCGGAAGGCATCCCCTCTTTCGTCTACTTCTATCAGTAACTTTACTTGGATCTATATTTTTATTCACCACATGATATGTGTTTTGCTTGGAGCATCTTTTATGATTTGAGTCTTTGCTTGTTAGTCAACCACAATCATCCTTGCTGTACACACCTTTTGAGAGAGCCATACATGATTTGGAATTTGTTAGAATACTCTATGTTCTTCACTTATATCTTTTGAGCTTTATAATTTTTGCTCTAGTGCTTCACTTATATATTTTAGAGCACGGTGGTGGATTTGTTTTATAGAAACTATCGATTTCTCATGCTTCACTTAGATTATTTTGAGAGTCTTATTATCATGGTAATTTGCTTAAAATCCTAATATGCTTGGTATGCAAGATTAATAATAAAACTTTCTTATGAGTGTGTTGAATACTAAGAAAGGTTTGATGCTTGATGATTGTTTTGAGATATGGAGGCAGTAATATCAAAGTCATGCTAGTTGAGTAGTTGTGAAATTGAGAAATACTTGTGTTGAGGTTTGCAAGTCCCGTAGCATGCACGTATGGTAAACGTTATGCTACAAATTTGAAACATGAGGTGTTATTTGATTGTCTTCCTTATGAGTGGCGGTCGGGGACGAGCGATGGTCTTTTCCTACCAATCTATCCCCCTAGGAGCATGCGCGTAGTACCAAGGTTTTTGATGACATGTAGGTTTTTGCAGTATGTATGTGAGTTCTTCATGACTAATGTTGAGTCCATGGATTATACGCACTCTCACCCTTCCATCCTTGCTAGCCTCTTCGGTACCGTGCATTGCCCTTTCTCACATTGAGAGTTGGCGCAAACTTCGCAGGTGCATCCAAACCCCGTGATATGATACGCTCTTTCACACATAAACCTCCTTATATCTTCCTCAAAATAGCTACCATACCTACCTATTATGGCATTTCCATAGCCATTCCGAGATATATTGCCATGCGACTTTCCATCATTCCATTCATCATGACACATTCATCATTGTCATATTGCTTAGCATGATCATGTAGTTGACATAGTATTTGTGGCAAAGCCACCGTTCATAATTCTTTCATACATGTCACTCTTGGTTCATTGCATATCCCGGTACACCGCCGGAGGCATTCAGACAGGGTCATCTTTGTTCTAGTATCGAGTTGTAAATAAATAGAAATGTGATGATCATCATTATTAGAGCATTGTCCCAATTGAGGAATATAAAAAAATGAGAAAGGCCATAAAAAAGAGAAGGCCCAAAACAAAAGAAAGGCCATAAAAAATAAAAGGCCCAAAAAAATGAGATAAAAAGAGAGAAGGGACAATGTTACTATCCTTTTACCACACTTGTGCTTCAAAGTAGCACCATGATCTTCATAGTAGAGAGTCTCTCATGTTATCACTTTCATATACTAGTGGGAATTTTTCATTATAGAACTTGGCTTGTATATTCCAACAATGGGCCTCCTCAAGTGCCCTAGGTCTTCGTGAGCAAGCAAGTTGGATGCACACCCACTAGTTTCTTTTGTTGAGCTTTCATACATTTATAGGTCTAGTGCATCCGTTGCATGGAAATCCCTACTCCTTGCATTAACATCAATCGGTGGGCATCTCCATAGCCCATTGATTAGCCTCATTGATGTGAGACTTTCTCCTTTTTTGTCTTCTCCACATAAACCCCCTCATTATATTCTATTCCACCCATAGTGCTATGTCCATGGCTCGCGCTCATATATTGCGTGAAAGTTTATATGTTTGAGATTACTAAAGTATGAAACAATTGCTTGGCTTGTCATCGAGGTTGTGCATGATGAGAGCATTCATGTGTGACGAAAATGAAACATGACTAAACTATATGATTTTGTAGGGATGAACTTTCTTTGGCCATGTTATTTTGGGAAGACATAATTGCTTAGTTAGTATGCTTGAAGTATTATTATTTTTATGTCAATATGAACTTTTGTCTTGAATCTTTCAGATCTGAATATTCATACCACAATTAAGAAGAATTAAATTAAAATTACACCAAGTAGCACTCCGCATCAAAAATTCTGTTTTTATCATTTACCTACTCGAGGACGAGCATGAATTAAGCATGGGGATGCTTGATATGTCTCCAACGTATCTATAATTTTTGATTGCTCCATGCTATATTATCTACTGTTTTGGACTAAGTTGGGATTTATTTTCCACTTTTATATTATTTTGGGGACTAACCTATTAGCCGGAGGCCCAGCCCAGAATTGTTGTTTTTTTGCCTATTTCAGTGTTTTGGAGAAACAGAATATCAAACGGAGTCCAAACGGAATGAAACCTTCGGAAATTTGATTTTCTCATAAGATAAGATCCAGGAGACTTGGACCCTCCGTCAAGAAAGCCACGAGGAGGCCACGAGGGTGGAGGGCGCCCCCCTACGGCGCTCCCCCCTGCCTCGTGGGCCCCTCGAAGCTCCAGCGACGTACTTCTTCCTCCCATATATATCCACGTAGCCCCAAACGATCGGGGACGGAGCCAAAAACCTAATTCCACCGCCGCAACTTTCTGTATCCACGAGATCCCATCTTGCGGCCTGTTCCGAAGCTCCACCGGAGGGGCCATCGATCACGGAGGGCTTCTACATCATCATCCAAGCCCCTCCGAGGAAGTGTGAGTAGTTTACTTCAGACCTACGGGTCCATAGTTAGTAGCTAGATGGCTTCTTCTCTCTTTTTGGATCTCAATACAATGTTCTCCCCCTCTCTTGTGGAGATCTATTCGATGTAATCTTGTTTTTGCGGTGTGTTCGTTCAGACCGATGAATTGCGGGTTTATGATCAAGTCTATCTATGAATAATATTTGAATCTTCTCTGAATTCTTTTATGTATGATTGGTTATCTTTGCAAGTCTCTTCGAATTATCAATTTGGTTTGGCCTACTAGATTGGTTGTTCTTGCCATGGGAGAAGTGCTTAGCTTTGGGTTCGATCTTGCGGTGACCTTTCCTAGTGACAAAAGGGGCAGCAAGGCATGTATTGTATCGTTGCCATCGAGGATAACAAGATGGGGTTTTTATCATATTGCATGAAACTATCCCTCTACATCATGTCATCTTGCTTAAGGCGTTACTCTCCTTTTAACTTAATACTCTAGATGCATGCTGGATAGCGGTCGATGAGTGGAGTAATAGTAGTAGATGCAGGCAGGAGTCGGTCTACTTGTCTCGGACGTGATGCATATATACATGATCATACCTAGATATTCTCATAACTATGCTCAATTCTGTCAATTGCACACCAGTAATTTGTTCACCCGCCGTAGAATACTTATGCTCTTGAGAGAAGCCACTAGTGAAACCTATGGCCCCCGGGTCTTTTTCTCATCATATCAATATCCATCACTTTATTATTGCTTTGCTGTTACTTTGCTTTTACTTTTTACTTTGCATCTCTATACCAAAAATACCAAAAATATTATTTATCATCTCTATCAGATCTCACTTTCGTAAGTGACCGTGAAGGGATTGACAACCCCTAAGTGCGTTGGTTGCGTTGAGCTATTGTTTTTGTGTAGGTACGAGGGACTCGCGCATAGCATCCTACTAGATTGATACCTTGGTTCTCAAAAACTGAGGGAAATACTTACGCTACTTTGCTGCATCATCCTCTCCTCTGCACCGTTGGATGCTCCCAGATCGAACGGCAATACTCATCCATTTCGACAGGAAATACAGTCTGGCTAGGAATTGATTTATATGCCAAAATGCACGGTAAATGCCAAAAAATGTCTTACATATACCACAGGAGACCTAATGTGCGCCAGAAAATCAAATCCGTGGTATAATTGTGATTGCTTGACGTGGAAAAAATTTAGAGGCGAAACGATGAACTCGCGTCTTCATTTCAAACGAAATTATTTTGTTTGTGCACACGAGTGTAGAGGCAACCGTTTGCATAGGCCTTTCCGCGCGCACGGCGAACGGGGATATTATTCACCCTTTTCACCCAGGCCACCCACACGCCCCACCACCGGCCGCCCGCGTTCCCTCAATTAGTCCACCCAATCTCCATCGCCAGCTCCCCCCTCCCCCAGATCCACAGCAGAACCCTCTCCGGCGCCGCCGTGCTCACCCCGGCCGTGTGCCCGCTCTTTGGTGTCAAGCATACCTCCACTGCCATTCCCAACACGTAGTGGCCCATTCCTCGCCGTCTTCGTTTGCTCGCCAACCACCCTCGAGCATATCGATGCAGCAACCCTCGCCTCTCTTGTGGTCTGGCCGGGTTTGCATTAAGAAGCCTGTTAGTTACTGCTCTCCATCACGGTGAGGCATATTTCCTCGCAATCCCTCTTCCAATTTCATTCTGTATGTTCCCAAATTGGCTATAAAATAAAGGAGAGTATATATATGTTCATTATCTACCTTACTTAGTACATATAAGAAGTATTTGTTCCAATAAGTTACTGCCTATTTACATATTGCGGGCGCCCAAGTGACACAAACTTAACAAATAAGACATACGTTTTCTAAATTATTGCATGCCATGTTTAGAAAGCTTGATACCAAGTTGTTAGTTTTATGCTTATCCTCCTTTCCTGAGTTTCGCATGTGTTCTCTGTAGATGCCGAGTAGCAGCGATAGCACTCATGCTTCAGGTGATGTATCTTAATCTAATTCGGACAACCCTAGGTCTTCAGTAGATTGTGAGGGATCAAGTAATCTTGAACGGGATAAAGTTGCAGCAATCACCCTTCCGGTCAGGACATGGAGGAACGCTCCAAGGAAGCCCACACACCAGCCTAAAGGTGTATATGAACTAACCGAGATTGATTTAAAGTCTTGGGTCCAACTAAACCAGATAAAGCACACACGAGGTTGAGGAGTGTGTGGATTTGTCAGCAGGGCAAGGCTCAACATTAATCTGTCGGGGTTTTGGAAGGCTGACACAGAAACACGGCGAAGCATAGTCCGGTAGATCATGGATCACTTCAATGTTCCAGAGTAGTGGAGAATGCAGGTGGAACATGCTGCACTGAAGAAGGCTAGGGATGCTTGGAGATACTGGAAGCATGTGCTATACAAAAAGTACTTGAGTGAAGGAAAGGACCCAATCCCCACATACCCCCAAATTACAAAGGCAGACTGGGCAGAATTCAAAAGGGTCAGGAAAACTAAAGAGTTTGCTTAGAAGAGTTTCAAGCAATCGGAACTTCAGAAAAAGAACATACACCCCCACCGTATGGGTGTGACAGGATACTATAGCATGAAACTGATATGAGAACTGGAGGACAAAGAAGAAGTAGCGTCGGGTGGGAATCCGGCCTTTAGTGAAATCAGGGGCAAATGCGCTAGAGACTACTTGCGGGCACGTGCAAAGAGGTGTGATGACGAAACTTATTACTTTGAAAACTCACATGGCACCAAATTGTATCAAGTGATGTTAGAGGCTTCCAAGATCCCTAGAAGGTTCTATAGGAACTCAGGGCCATGTGACATTCTGTCCATTGCTCTGGAAACAAAAGAGCCCCCGGGCCGTGCAAGGGGTATAGGTGTTAATGTCCCGCACAAGAGGGCTTTCACACTCAGCAAAGAAGAGAGGCTCAGCATGAATAAAGCAAGGAGTGAAATGAAGCAGAATGCATTGTATGAAAGGTTGAGGAAGGAGATTTATCCGGCTGTTCGAAAGGATGTTGAGGAGTCAATGATGTTGCAAAATGCTCTTACACTGACAGATAGCCAGTAGATGGGAGGGGAGGCGGGCATGGAGGATGCTGCTTTTTGCGCGACAACACTGCACAAGAGTAGATGTGCATCAGCTGACCCCAGCGACACTGAGACTGTAGCTACTCGTGATGATGCTATATCTGATCTATCTGGAATGAAAGACAGAATAAAGGGCATGCTTACACATTATGAAGGTACATTAAAATGTGCAACAACTTGGGTTTGCCCACCCTTCTTGGAAGATGGCCTCTTCTTTGGCAATGTGCCATTGAAGGCGGGCTGTGTGAAGTGCTACGTGACTGAAGTAAAGCCTAGATTCAATGAATTTCCCTGAAGATTGTCCCAGGGGACTTCGATGAGCAAAGAACCTTGGGAGAAACACTGTTACATCACATCCAGTGGCGACGAAAGGAAATAGAGTTCATCGATGAGATCCCTGAAGCCCTGCCAAGAGAAACCACTGTCACCCCTCAACTGGTGGCGCTCTCCTTGCCACAGCAGCTCTCGCGGGCTGATGCATCAACCAGTGATCAGCCGGCCCGACTTTGTGGCATATAGCCCATGTCCTCCTCCGCCCCAAAGCAGCTAGTGGCAAGGCCTACAGCTGCTGAAGACGCACCACCGGTTCAGATGCTGGCCATCGAAGCAGCGGGGGGAGACCCAGCTGCAGCACATGCTCAGCAGACCAACCTGGTGAAACAGACTGCTAAGGAGTCTGACGCTTCGAAGCCGCCTACTAAGCAGTCTGTAGGTCCAAAACTGACTGCTCATCCGTCCATCGGTCCGCAGTCGCATGATCAGCATACCAATGCGTCAGCACTTCCTGCACAACATACCAACGCGTTGGCACGGCCTCCTTAGTACACCGACAAGTTGGCACTAGCCACCTGCGTAGAAACCCGACATAGCTTCAACGCATGGTCAGCAGTCCGGTGCCTCTGCTCCTACAACCTAGCAATCCATCACAGCAGCACCTCCAACTCAGCGGTCCGGCATAAATAAACCATCTACTAAGCAGTCCGTCCAAGCTT